>NC_056580.1:19045730-19345730 GCF_018340385.1 Cyprinus carpio | reverse complement strand
GGAGAAGGTAAGACCACCATCGTTGTAAAGGTGACCAGGTCATCAGAGATCATTTTCACTGGCTGCAAGGTTATCGCTGTACATTTGTTTTTTTTTTACTGTTGTCTTGTTTCTAATACCTTACTAAATAAATACTAAATATAAATAAATAATGTGTAAATATTGTTTATATATTGTTTAATTTCTTCATTTTTACATTTTTTTTTAATATAATGCATTGCCAGAATTGACAAGCTAAATATGGTCATTGATTTACCTCACAATACAAGAGTCAAAATTAAGAGAGACTGCATATTAATAACATTAAGATCAGATGCTGAGTATCTCCAAATGACTCATAACCGAAGTAAAATGGCTATGTTACATATGATGAGCCTCACATAATGTGTGCTGTGGGAGGTCGGTTGCTAAGGTAAGCCATCAGCTGCTTGTCTTGCACAGACAGTGACTGAACACTCAATTTAATGCTAAGCCTGAGGTCATTAGCCGAGTGCGCCAGATGAGAAATCATAGCTATTCTGAGGATTGTTTATGGAGCTTGAGGAAGAGGTGAACTAAAACCCTCCAGATGTTAGATATAAAAGCAGGCATGTCATGCAGCTTTATGTGTGCAACTCATTCATAATCAATACTACGTAATAGTCCTTTGAAGACTCTACAAGCTCTTTATAAAGAAATTAAAGCCTGAGGTATTTTCAGAAGATGACGACAGCCGTCAATTTGCACGTTACATCAAAGCAGGAAGGTTAACAGGACAACATAACAGGGTCTCTAATTAATTTAACTGGAAACACGGCTACGGATTTGCTGTGCGCAGACCCTTTCATCCTTTAGCATTCCAAAATCAGTCCGGCGCTTTTCTGAGAAGCTAAATGTAAAGCTAACATTAGTTTAGCATTGGCTCATATGGTGCCCTGGCTATTGGCAGCAAGCTACTTATAAAATCCACTGTGTTTGTCTTATCTTTATCACAGGGGATATATTTAGTGTGGGCTTTAGCTGTGGCTACATGGGTTACTGGCGTCGGCGTGTGGTGGCAGTGCCCCTGGCATGCTGCTTAGGTTGCAGATGGGCATGGGAGAAGGGCTGCGGGGTGATCCCGGCAGGAATCTGCCCTTTGGTTTATTAAAAGCCGGTCAAACAATAGGGTGCTAAACAAGCAGAAAACAGTGACGTAACCCCTTCACCGGAGGAGGGAATTTGGGCATGTCAATGTGACTGAGAAGACAATTCTGCTTATTGGCAAATACTAGGCGAACACACGCCTCACTCAACAACTGTGGACTCAGCTGCTGTCAGACCCAGCATGCCCTTTTGAAGTTTTCATATCATTGTTAAAGTACTCAAGCAGTGAAATTAATTCTGAGTGATTCATACGGAACATTAAGTGATTCACATCAATTTTCTTGTATAACTAACAAATATACTTTTACATTATACAACAGTTAAGTGGTGGGGAACTTTTGTGACTCTTACTGTATGTTACAGCTTTAAACCAGTAGGTTTTTAACATTCATAAAACAGTATATTCATAAAACAGTATGCAAAAGTACCCGGATGACATACTACTTCCGCCATGATTCTAAAGTGTGCATCTGATGTACCATTTACTATCCCATGAGGCCATGGTAAAGGAGTTGTGAATGGCAGTGTGAATGGCAATTAAGCCATGCAACTAACTCTGCAAGTCACATGACAATGACAACATGGCAGGTGTTCATACTACACCAGGGGAGTCGCAACCGGGGATCAAAGGGGGACAGAGTGCATAGGCCCCAGAGGTTGAGATGGGCCCACAACAATGTCCTTTAAGGGGCCCGAATGAGATCAACATCCAATCCCATTCTCCCCACACTGAAAATGAATTTGAGGGGGGCCCCATTGCAAATTCTATGCAACAGGCAGTTGCAAAGTATGTTTTAATTCAAATGTAGTACCTACTCAGTATGCAAACCGAGCTAGTGTCTTCATAAACGAGAATCCGTACTCCAATTATTAGTTCAAAAAACGGATTCATTCAGGAACACGACTACTGTGTATTGCTCTAAGATGCACAACAGATTTCACAACAGAATATGCAGAATTCAACGTTGACTCGGTTGGAACGTGACTCTTTTTTATTAACTGAGGAAAAAATAAAATAAATAAATAAATATATATATATATATATATATATATATATATATATATATAGAAATAAATGTAAAATGTAAATTATTCAAGATTAACATTCTTGTTTACGCCAATATCATTACTCCTTTTATACAACGTTATTGCTCAGTTGTTATGATCCAGATTAAATGTTCTCCAAGTTAAATTGTTTTCTCGGCATAGTTTGGTTTGAAGGCATTAGGTGACTTTGACATGGATTACCTCAAAAATTGAGTTCGAACTTCAAATAAGGCCATTTCTGCTCAGCAATTTTGAGGAAACTATAACTAATAATGTGGATTCAGTTGTCTCAATCCACATAATCCAACCCCTTAGGTGGTTTTGAGTAGAAAATCCTTCATAAAATGACAGTCTTTGCTCCATCTAAAGTAGAAAGAGCAGCAAGGGTTAGAACAGGAGACAGAGACTGAGATATCAAGTTCTTTCAGTGTCTGCAATGATAAACCACCATGTGAAGATGCCCTGACATGAAAAGCTTATGATGTTCCCACGTTTTAACCTCTCTAACTCAAACAGACACTATGGTTTTGAACAGTGTCACAACACAGAGGCCTGGGTGAGGTGAGAAGCAGCACTGAATAGTGTGCAACGACTCCTGCCTTATGGCCCTAACCTGTGGCTGCTTTTGAATGTCAGGAATTTCACAGTCCTAATGGTGCAGACGGCGAGGCCCCTCTCCGGCCTTGCCGTGGCCTGAGAGGATCAGCCACCATTAAAAGATCCATACTCTATTTTCACAACCACTAGTGCCGCGCCTAGGGACAGTTCATTCCAGGGATCCGCTCCCTTAGTGGCGTTATAGCTGTTGACAGGACTCCCGGTTAAGACGGGGTCCCTAGGCGAGCAGTCTTGGCCTGGAAGTTCAGTGAAGTGAGGTTCTGGCATGTCTCACCCGGTCCTGGCTCCTGCCTTCCTCTTAAATTTGTTTATTGTTTTTTAAATTCTTGTGGGATAAAATTTGGCAGTTCGTGAATATGAAAAATACCCTGTTTTGCATCTTGCAACTTGGAAATATTGTAGGGAGAGTTTACTTTTACTCACCCTCATGTCACGCCAATGACTTTGTTTCTTCTGTGGGACACAAAAGAAGATATTTTCAAGAATGTTTCAACTGTTTTTATAGAACCAATAAAAATGTAAAACAACACAGACTTCACTGCATGGACAAAAAAAACAAAACAAAAAAAAAAGTTTTCCACAGAAAAATAAAGTAATAATATATATAATAAAAAAATTAATAAAGAAAATCATATAGGTTTGAAACGATATGAGGTTGAGTAAATGGAAACATGGTTTACTTATATTACTTTTGCATGCAAAAAACTGTAGCATAAAATATATCAGATATCAATATATAGAATAAGTACCGCCTCCTAAATAAAAGGGCCAATCGCCAATTGGTAAAGCCATTGTGTCACTGTAAACATTGTTAGAAGCTCCAGTTACCATAGAAACAGTCAGAGGCTCACGCTTAAGACTGCATATGCACACTGGCTGGACCAACCTCAAATATACACTTTTTTAAAAGAAATATGAGTGTAAAAAATAACATAATGAGACAGCATAATGAAAACAACATCATGTCAGATTTTGGTGCTGATTTGAAATATGTTATTAAATTATGTGTTTTTGAGATTTTGGTATTTCCCCAATTCAAATAGATAGGAGTTGGTCTTGCATGCCTGAAATTGCTGCCCTAAGGCATTGCAAATATGGCCACCAAGTGAACTTTCTTTGGTAAATGATGATAGAATTTTAATTTTTATAGAGTTTTACAATGAATTATGCTGCAGAGCCAAAAATAGCCAGGTTAAACACTTTGGTTCAGAGACCTCAGAAAATGTCCATGCTGAGAAAAACAAGTTCTTGTCTCTGTCTCCAATTGTACTCCGAGAGCTAATTAAAGGAAACATTAGAGTACAGCTTGCATCAGATAGTTGTTATGGTCAGATTCCAATGTGTCAAAGTTAATTTCCCTAGGCTAAAAACTCAAGAATTTACGTTTACAAAGCGAATAGGGAAATACAAAGCCAGAGAGGGAAACAATTCCTCTGGTCAGAGGTGGACAGATGTGGTGGACTTTGTCTCACATGGAGGGGATTGTAAGTCCTTCTGCTGTTTGTAGACACAATGGGTTTTATAAATCTACAGGCTGAAGCAGGTGTGGACATTTGGTGGTGATGTATCTTTAACCGATGAAGCTGCCATGGATGGTTGCGCCATGAGGTCACCATCTCATTGTTTATAACCTAAATTGGATCTGTAGTTATCTTCTGAGCTGGGGTGTCTACACTGCATTGTTAATGCCCATTACGGTGCCTACAGATCAGTGCGGCAGATGCCCTCAACCAGGTTTGAATGTCAACAGTCTTGTCTGGGCGTGATGATGATAATGATGAAGATGGCGATTAGAATGCCCAATGAATAAATGAGTAGGCATGAGTGTCCTGTATTCAGAGAATCCGACTTAAGAACAGACTGTGATATGTGCTTTTGTAAACCCAGCAACACATACTCTCCAGTGCAGTTAGACATTTCAGGGACTATTTATTTAAAAAGGCAAACTGATACCTAAAAATCCTTACGCGAGGAATACTAAAGTTAAATGAGTCGCTCCGGTAAGAAAAACACAAGGAGAAAGCTTTCAATTAGCCTGATGTGTTTGCGGTTTTGGAGCAATTGCGGATTTCGAAATAAAATTGGAAAGAGGTTTAGACATAATGCAAGGCATTGTTTTAGTGAATGATAATTTCATCTCTGTCTGATCCAGGTTTGCGGAGTTGGTTACTGTTTGGGCTCTGCTACTCTTTCTCCCCCTCATTACACCAAACCTTTTAGCAGTTGTGGCTCAGTGAATTTAACTGCCGCGCACAAAACATTGTCATGAGAACTGTAAAGCACTAAGCTCATGAAAAAATAAGTATATATAGCAAGTATATATAGCATATATATACCTTTTTTGCTGTCATGAGAGAACTTGTGTGGAGACTTATTTCTTTTTATGAAAAATTAATTTCTGGGGAAATTCACTCCAGGCTGTTTGTTAATATATTAGGTTTCTTTGCTGTGTAATAAAAACACCATGTTTTTTTAGTGTTGGGATTGTTAGAATAACAATACAGCGGTCTGCCAGAGCTCCTCATACATCACAGCCCACTTATTCCTGGCTGGAGACATGGCAGCAGTCACCTTAACCAGCTGGCAAAGGCACAACAGATGTCTGTCTCGGGTCATCTGTCACTGCCGGGTTCTCACGCGGACAAATTCCCCCTCTCCCTTACTTTGCACCTTGCCTTACCTGCCCAGTCCCTCCACTAACAACTTAAACAGCTCCGCTAACTGGACGTAACATGCAAAACATTACCTGATATTGCACTCTCGGGTGGGTGTCTTTTCTGCAGCTTTCATCCTGAACTAACCAAGGTTCCTTTCTTTACCCACAGATACATCCAGACCACTCAAGGGGATGGCTGAGTTTAAAGAAAACGCTCACTATAGGTTTCGGTTCATATACGTGGCATCAAAAACAAAGTGGAGAATTATTTGTTGTCTTCTGTAGGAGACGGTCAAGCTTTCTTTTGTGTTACTTGTGGAAATTGTGGACAATATGAGGAACTCAGTCGCTCTGAGCCAGCCTGGGATTCTATTTCTTCTGGTCACATGTCCTCTGCTGACAATCCTGCATGGTGTAACCTGCAAAGCAGAGAGTGGACACTTAGGGGAAAATGATCCTGACAGGTGTATGAGGCATCATTTTGTTGAGACCATTACACATCCTATCTACAAGTGCAATTCAAAGGTAAGAAGACAAAAAGTTGATGCTCTCACTCTAGTAATCCTGACGGCATTTTTTCTATATAAATGTTAAATATCCATAAAATTGTTGTTGTTGTTTTAAATGTCATATTATTTCTGCCTGTTTGTTCCAACATGTCAGTCCAAGCATACTATTTTTTTGTAAAATATTTTTGTTTTAGAACACCATTACTTATTTATACATATGTCTGAGCATGTATATCTTTATTTACACATTGTAATATTAACATCCAGTCAGTAAACATACCACTGTAGACTCTCAAGCCAAAAATACACATCGCAGAAACGGATCTAAATAATCAATTGACTGAGTAAACCTGATTCAAACTGCTAACATACAAGCAAGATAGGGGCTGTAAATCTTTCTGACCTATTAAAATGAATGGCTGACTCATTAAAAATAATCTGAGACATAAGAGTAATTGTTTATGAACTACAGCTTTCACTGTTTGTCGTTGTGTGTCGTGTTGCGCTGTACAGTGTTGTTATTATTAACTAAGATTGGTAATTGAAATAAATTTGAAATAAAATAAAATCAAAATATTAGATGAAAGTTTAACTGATACTGAAGTACTAAATTACAGAAATTTCCCATACCTCAAAAATGGCAACTTAATGTTAAATTCTGTCACACATTTTTATTTTAGTATTTTTTTTTTTTTTTTTTGCATGTCGTGTGGAGGAGTTCTTATGGTCTTATTAAAAAAAAAAGAAAAGAAAAGTCTTATTAGCATCCAAGTGAAAGGCACACAAAATCGAGCTCCCATGATTCTTACTAAATTACAAAAATGGTCTGGGAGGTCAGATCGTCTTGTAAGACAATACACTCTCTACACCCACAACTTTCCTGCTAACAAGCTGCTTAAAGACAAATCAAGTCTCCTGATGTTTAAAAGGTTTTACATTTAAATACTGACCCTGGGGATGTTGCTCATAATTAGAACCCAAGGCTGAGAAGAAACCTTGTTTTCGTTTTTTGAATCAGATAGCATGGCTGGCTTGTCTAATGACCTCTACCTTTAGTTACTTTGACACCTTGGCACGAAACACTGCAAACAGCCTGCCTGTGCGGCCCAAAGCCTCGCCAGAAATAAGCACTCATGGGATGCATAAAATGTCTGGGAGATGGCACAGTTCCAAGGCTTCACACAGTGCCGTGCCTGACTAATTTTTTTTTTTTTTTTTTTTTTTTTGGTTATCGAAAGAATAGAGTGCCTCAGATACATCCCCTCAATATAAAAACATCAATAATAAACACTCTGGGATGAGTTCCAGATGCTCTGATTCACCTGTACCCCTCAGAAGGGCAACCTCTGATGATCTGTGTATCTTAAATTAAGATTCTCAGGCTCTTGTTCTTACAACCCAGCTGTGTCAACAAATATCCAACTTCCAATAAACTGAAGATGAGCTAGTCAGCCACCTGTGCTGGAGCTGAAATTTTCTAATTATGAGATAAACAACCATGATAATCCAAAAGCAGTGAGATAAAAAAAAAAAAAGAATAAAAAAGGTGGACAGTTAAACATTCATTAACGGATCTAAATGAGGCTTTCTAAAATAATTATGACCGATTTAGCATACATTATTTTTATTTTTATTTTTATTTTTTTACTGTTGCTTCCAGAAACATGATTAGTGAATAGGGTTGGGTAAAATATACTGATATTCCAATTAATATTCCTCTTTATTCTTCAAATCCCAAGAACGATCCTTTATGTTGCCTGCACAGTTTTCAATGTCGCACATTGCTCAGTCAGGCATTAATGATGGAAATGAATGGATCATTCTCATCAGTTTACCATGATCTTTGATTCTCATTCAGCAAAATGTGCTAATCTTAATTTATTTTAGTGAATTAAAAACATTCAGTGCAACCAGTGTAGCACCACTGACAAACAAGTGACTCTTGTGAACTGTTTCTTATACAACAGTTCAGTAACCAAGAAGTTAATATTTCCAAACAAAACCACAAAGGAATATCATCAAGTTCCAAACAACACACAGTGGTGGGGTTCCTGAATGATGAATGAATTGTACCAAGAAGTTTCCATGTATGATTCACATAGATAATTTCTTGGATATCTAAGCAAAATGGACATTATAGACAATCTGAAATATGTTTCCACTCTGGAAATAAATCGGAAAACTATTTGTATTACGTAATGAACAACCACTTAAAATTTCCTGTCTAAAAACAGTTTCTGATTGACAAGCAAGTGCGTAGACACACAGTCTAAAAGCAGCACAATGGATTAAGCTCAACTCAGTCACCTTTAAAGAAGCCTATTACACATTGCATTAGTTATGAGGATGGCTGTTGCTTCCATGCAAATTTCAGCAGTGCTACACAATAGGATCCACCTGCGCAGTCACTCTGAGATAAATATAGAGGGGAAGAAGAGCTTACATCTGCTGCCCAGCTTTTGTCACCTTGCCATGTTTCCTTGGATATCCATCTTCCGTTGGCCACACACCTCTACTCCACCTCCCTCTGAAATCCCCCACATCTATCCACCAATTGTTTTACGAACATGGCAGTATGCCTGCAGTTTCAGATGACATTTAATAATGATATCAGCTAAAAGCAGCAAGCAAATGCCACTTCATTCATGGACGTCGGACCATGAGTGATGCATATCGGGTGCTTTTTGGCTTCAGTCAGGCTAGTGTTCCTTATAATGTGGGTGACACTCCGCTAACACTATGCAGCTGAAAGACAACATGACATAGGAGTCCATTTACGGAGTGTTCAGGAATGTGGCGGCCCGTGGTCTGGCCAGCACCTCATATTCCGAATCAGTAGACCATTGAACTGGGTCACGTTTGTGTCTATCATTGCAGATGAGCATCACTCATTAACCTTTAATTATGAGAATTAACTCTTATATAGGACAGAGCTTTTCAAAGGGGGATTTTTCTGATGAGCTAATCTCTCTTTATCACCCGGTGGACCTTAGGGATGTAGCCAGGTGGATCACTGACCCCCATAAATCGGTCCCACAAAATGCAAAGCCTTTCATCTGTCACACAACAATCCTTACAAAGCAGACAAAGCAAATTTGTGAGATTGAGGTATTTGGGGGAGTCAAGTAGTTTGAGCATCCAGGTCTGGGAGAGATCAACCACACTCCCATCAACATGCAGGTGCAAGGTCAAAGTGAGAGAGTACACAAGCTTTCTTTGTTCAACACTCCAAACTTTCTCAGGAAGCTTATCTTAGTCCTGACACAGGGTTCAAATTAGGGATGGCAAAGAACTCTTGTCTTGTTTTATTATAGCTAAACATGTTTGTGCACCAGTTCCAATGGTGAAACTACGAAATAAAATAATATATTTAACACACGTTCCACCGTTTTATGTATTCAAAAAGGGGTAGAAGCCAATTTGGGACTACAAAAATGGAGACTGAAATTACATTCATTTCTTCAAAAAATAGATTGATAGATAGATATTTTACTCAAACATGGAACTAATGAACCTTTTTTGCTCTACAGATGGTTCTCCTGGCTCGATGTGAGGGTCACTGCAGCCACACGTCCCGCTCAGACCCGATGATCTCTTTCAGCTCCGTCCTGAAGCAGCCTTTCAAAAGCACGTGTTTCTGCTGCCGTCCACATACCTCCAAACTGAAGGCGGTACGACTGCGATGCTCAGGCGGGACACGGATAACTGCTACTTACCGTTACATCCTTGCGTGCAGCTGCGAAGAGTGCAGCTGAATAAATTTGTCATGGAGAAAGACCCTCTGGCTGAAACACATTAAAAAAAAAGTTGAAGGTACACTTTATTGCTGATGATTCAGAGCAACCATTTTACGATTCTGCCACAATGTTGCCCATCAAGACTTCAAGAAGAATCACATCTCATGTAAAGCAACACATTCACTCAGATTTCCAAATGTTGTCACACCTGTGCATGCGCTCAACCAGTCAATTTACTTTTATTGCATTCCATTGTTTTGATCACTGCATGTGTAAAATAGCGGATGCCGACAACAAAATCGTAAATCCTGAGGGAAATTTGATTAAGCTGAGGGGGAGTCACTTTGACGGACTATGTTTTACAATATCTGAGAGACTTCATACACAGACCAGGACAGAAATGCTTGGATAGACAATGCAATATATAAGTTTGAGTTAAGTCTATAGAAATAGATAGTTCACCCCTTAAAATCTCTTGAATCACATGACAAAATATTGGGGTGAACTGTCCCTTTATAGTCTCTGGAATTGCTCACTGTTCCAGCATACATTTTTGCTTCATTATACTAGCTTAATATTTAAACAATGAAAAATACACTTGTAATGATCATATTGCCAATTTTAGACTTTGTAAACATCCTACAGGTTTTTTTTTACTGTGGGGTTCACTGCAATCTACCATGCCAGAATGTATTAGAAAAATGTCAGTGTTAAGTCTGTATATTTCATCATCAAAGTCTCACAATGGCTCATGACACATAATAGCAGCAGGTTGTCAAGCTAATCATGTACAGTTATTATAACTATGATGTTTGTTTTGTGGAATTGTACAGTAATTGATGAGTACCATATATATATATATATATATATATATATATATATATATATATATATATATATATATATATATATATATATATATATATATATATATATATATATATATATATATATATATGTAAAAGAAAGAAAATGTATTGTTCCTCAAATTTCTCTCGTCTGTCTAAATAAATTCTCCCTCTACAAACTGCTGAAACTGTACCGCTGGGAAATTATGACAGTTTGCTTGCTGGACAGGTTTGTACTCCACTACAAAATCTGACAGCTCTTTTGGCTCTGCGCATTAATATAATAAACAGTGCCTTTTTGTTTTTAAAGACTGACTGGCTGCCTTATGCTAGCTGTCTTATTACACATACTTTGGCTCCTCGATAATATGTGACTTTCAGTGGGGCTATAATTAACTTAATGGCTAATTTGATAGCATTATAGACAGTGCACATAATAGCTGTCAGTTGAGTTCTCTGTAATTTTTATGGCTGCCCCAAGACATCTCCCCACACGATCGGCTGTGTTTTTCTGCATTGATCACGTTGTTCTCTGTCCTTCTGTTAATTCTAACAGAACATTCCAGATTTTGTTCATATGTGCGTCTTTATCCCCTCTCAAACAAGTTATAATTCAAGAAAAACCAACAAGTTATTCTAACAGAATGGGGTTAAGTATTTCACATGTCAAGTCAAGTCACCTTTATTTATATAGCGCTTTAAACAAAACAGATTGTGTCAAAGCAAGTGAACAACAATAATTAGGAAAAAAGTGTGTCAATAATGCAAAATGACAGTTAAAGGCAGTTCATCATTGAATTCAGTGATGTCATCACGCAGCTCAGTTCAGTTTAAATAGTATCTGTGCAATCATTTGCAATCAAAGTCAAAGATATCGCTGTAAATGAAATGTCCCCAACTAAGCAAGCCAGAGGCGACAGCGGCAAGGAACCAAAACTCCATCAGTTACAGAATACATCAGGAAGATTACTTACAAAGCAGTCTTTTGTGGTAGAAGTGATGGTTCTACCATACTTGTAACAAGAAGTAGAATTTACAATTTTAGCAATATGAAGTTTGCACAAAACTAAATAATGATCCTCGCTTGTCTACATAATTTCAACACCATCAACATCAATTCCATGTGACAGTATTAAATCTAGAGTATGATTTTGATAACGAGTAGGTCCTGAGATGTGTTGTCTAACCCCAATATAGTTCAGAATGTCTGTTAATGCTGATCCCAATGCATCTTTTTCATTATGAACATGGATATTAAAATCACCAACAATTAAAACTTTAACTGCAGCCAGCACTAACTCAGATATAAAATCAGCAAATTCTTTAATAAAGTCTGTATGGTGCCCTGGTGGCCTGTATACAGTAGCCAGTACAAACATCACAGGGGATTTATCATTAACACTTGTGTCTCTGGATAATGTTATATGAAGCACCATTACTTCAAACGAGTTATACTTGAAGCCCGCCCTCTGAGAAATCCTGAAACCCTTGTTATAAAATGAAGCAACACCTCCCCCTTTACCTTTTGGACGTGGCTCATGTTTATAACAGTAATCTTGGGGGGTAGACTCATTTAAAATAATGTAATCATCAGGTTTTAGCCAGGTTTCTGTCAAACAGATCACATCTAGCTTATGATCAGTGATCATATCATATACAAAAAATGCTTTCGTAGAAAGGGACCTGATATTCAATTAGCCAAGCTTTATCATTTGTTTATCCATATTGCATCTGTTTTTTATTTGTTGAACCTCAATTAAATTGTTACTCTTAAATTGGTTTGGATGTTTTTTGTATTTTCTAGTTCGGGGAACAGACACAGTCTCTATAGTGTGATATCTAGGTGAAAGAGTCTCTATGTGCTGAGAATTGACTGATTTCTGTGACGCGAGGTGGCTAGCAGACAGTTGGTTTAGCCAATCTGTCTGCTTCCTGACCTGGGCCCCAGTTAGTCAAGTACAAACTCTTAGACTATGTGCCATATTTCTATAGAGAAGAGCGGCACCACCCCAGGAGGAATGAAGAACATCTCTTTTCAACAGGTCAGGTCTGCCCCAAAAGCTCGTCCAATTGTCTATGAAACCTATCATAGACATAGGTTGTTCTGCGGGCACCACTTAGACATCCAGCCACTGAGTGATGACAGCCTGCTATGTATCTCATCACCACGGTAAGCAGGGAGGGGACCAGAGCATATTACAGTGTCTGACATCATGCTTGCAGGTTCACACACCTCTTTAATGTTATTTTTAGTGATCTTCGACTGGTGAAGTCGAACATCATCATTAGCGCCGGCATGAATAACAATCTTTCTGTATTTATGTTTAGCATAAGCCAGCACTTTTAAATTTGCCAAGATGTCACATGATTACTGTTAACTGATGCCAGTCCCAATTTTTGCCCAAAAGTGTGACTTTTCCTTTTTCTTTGATGTCCACTCAAGTGAAGATGATGTTTAACTATCCAAACAACAAAAAGGCAAGTTATTTTCTCCCAGAAATGTAACAGAGATGCTTTGATTCTGGAACAAAGGATAAAGCCACTGTGATCACTGAATGCACACATGACTGCAATATCTTTTTGATCTCTCATAAGATACCAATATTGGGCAGTGTAGTATTCTGTCCTCTCACTTTATTAGACTGAAGCTAATATCAGCTGCAATTTTTCAGTACTGAAATTGAAATAGTTATTCGCTCGTATTTTTATTACTCACTCTCTTCTTTGAGACAGTCCTGCTTTACTGGTGTTGCGCACACAGCTACTTCACAAAAAAATGGGTTGTCAAAAAAAAACAGACAAATATTTCCTTAAAAGCAAAAAGAACTGTATATCAAACGTTGTAAAAGGATGTGCACCTCGCTCAAAAAATGTTTTTACATTTAATAAATGATATGACCAGAAGTTTTGCCAACTGAACCATCATCTTTATGTACAGTGGGTATAGAAAACAATCACCACTTTTAAAATAATCACATTTCGTTGCTTTGAACTGAAGATGGACACTGTTTATGTTTTATCCAGCTGTACTTACTCATTGCAACTTATATCATCCAAGTGAAAGATAAAACACCAGCATGTCAGGGGGAAAAATAATAATAATAAAAAAACAGAATCACAGGATCAGTATTTTGTTGAACCACCTTTTGGTTTGACTACAGCTTTTAGTCTGTTGGGATATGTCTCTGTCTCTACTAACTTTGCACATCTAGACTTTGCAATATTTGCCCACTCTTCTTTGCAGAACTGCTCAAGATCAGTTCAATTTGCTGGTGACCGTTTGTGGACTGCAGTCTTCAAGTCATTTCACAGTTTTTCATGGGGTTTAAGTCAATGGGAAGGAGGTTTACCTTCCCAACAACTTTCTGGCAGAGGGCATCAGATTTTCCTCAAAAATTTGACGTTATTTTGCCCAATCCATTTTTCCCTTCTGTCCTGACAAGTGTTCCAGTCACTGCTGCAGACAAAACACCCCCAGAACTAGACATTACCACCTCCATGCTTTACTGTAGGAATGCTGTTATTTGGATGGTGAGCTGTATTGGATTTCTGCCAGACATATGTAAATAACAATAACCACTCTTTCTCATAAATTCCTGCAACTTCTTCAGAGTTGCTGTAGGCCTCTCGGTCACCTCTCTGATCAGTTTCCGCCGGGCTCTTTCCTGATCCAGAGAGGGTCTGTGTCGTACCAAATACCTTCCACTTCTTAATAATAGACTTCACTGTGGTTCTAGGCATTGATAAAGCCTTGGAAATGTTTTGTATCCATCTCCTGACTTCCCTGTCCACAACTTTATCCTGGAGATCTTTTGACAGTGCCTTGCACTCATAATTGAATGTTTGCTTCAGTTGCACTACCAATGACTGAAATGCTCCAGGAAAGCTTTTTTCATGCTGAGTTAATCAAAATGACCACAGCTGACCACAGTTAAAATGACAGTCAGATGGCTTTGTGTGCCATTGAGAAGGTGATTAGCTACACCTGATTGAGTTTAAGTCATAAATTTATGAGGGGTGATCCTTTTTCCAACTCAGTGATTCTGGCTTGAAGACTGCAGTCCACAAATGGTCACCATCAAACTGAACTGAACTTGAGCAGTTCAGTAAAGAAGAATGGGCAAATATTATGCAAAGTTAGTAGTGACAGAGACATATCCCAACAGACTAATAGCTGTAATTAAACCAAAGGGTTATTCAACAAAATACTGACACAAAGGGTGATCCTGTGATTCTATCTGCCATGTGCCTTGCGCTGCTTTATTTAACTTTATTTTTATTATTTTTTTACATGCCACTTTTTGTATAGTTGTATTTTATATTTTATATTTGATCTGTATCTATCTGTATTTTTAGGCTCTACTGTTAGTGTTATCTGTATGCACCATGGGTCTGAGAGTAACGCAATTTCAATTATCTGTATGTTATGTACTGTACATGTGGAAGAATTGACAATAAAGCAGACTTGACTTGACTTGACTTGACTTGATTCTGTTTATTTATTTTTTCTGACATGTTGGTGTTTTATCTTCCACTTGGATGTTATAAGTTGCAATGAGTAAATACAGCAAGATAAAACAAAAACGTTGTCTGTCTTCATCTCATGCAAAGCAACGAATTTTATTTTTTTTAAAGGGGGTGATGCTTTTCTAGACCCGCTGTAGGTGCTGTTGCTGTTTGAGCTGAGGTTCCATGTTGCACACTTACGTAGTAGTTACGCCCTCTTGTGGTTCTCCTGTACATTCTATTGAAATAACTATTTCAACTAAATTTCTGTCATTATTTACTCAATTTAATGTCATTTCCCTTCTTCTGGGGAGCACTACAAGAGATACTATGAAGAAAGTTCATGCAGGTCTTTTCCCTACAATAAAAATATCTCTAAGAGCTATCAAGCTTCAAAAATGTCTATACAACCCTACACTATATCCCAAGTCTTAAATCAAAGCATTCCAGACACAGCCAAAACAAAACTGTCTTATCAGAGAGTATCTCACTATCAAGTAAAATAACTGAAAATGTAGATATTCACTGATGCACAGCTACTTATTCTAAATGTAGGTATTATTGCATATTTTAATATTTCAGTTTAGGTTATACATTATTAATATTTAATATATTAATATCGCATTTTAAGTTTATACCTATGTTCAATTTAAATACTTAAACGTTTGTTTTGTGTAAAAATTTGTCGCTTGCATCTTGGAAAAAAAGCTGCTAAAGATGCATCTCACTGAAGCTGAGGTTGAACAGTCAAAGCTTGGGGTGTCTGACCTCAGACACTTTTCTAGAAGGAGTTGGCAGACTTCTGAGTTGACTGGAACACAGAATAATGGTTTGGCATTTTTGACTAAATGGTGACATTATTTGAGGAGGTTTTCATGCTTTGTTCTATAACATAAATTAGACACAGTCATATTTTAAAAATAAGTCCTGAATCCATTGCATAGTTAAAAAATGTAAATTTCTTTACAAGTACTGGAGTGGTTGTCCTATTCATCAAGCATATAAACTAAGCTATTAAATTTTTACAGAAAAAAAAGTCTTGAAAAATTCTCCACCAAATAATGATAACCACAGTCTTATTTTACTAATCAAACTTATATTTCTAATCAGACTTATTTTTCTAATCAAAATCTGCCAATCTGAAATTCCATAGGGAACCCATGACTCCATCATTTTCTTTCTGGGTTTTAGGACTACAAACCTAACATCTCTTTTCCTTTACATGGAACCATTCAACATGAGACTTCTTCATCATATAAACTTGCATCAATGACTCTCATGTTTCAATGATTTTCTAACAAACATTTTTAGTAAAGGTATATGGATCTGTTAGCAGAAATGAGATATAGGGCACCAATATCTTATTAAGGGCAAAGAGATGTGCTTGTGTTGAATCTGGGTAACTTGCATACTCAAATAGGATCAACAATGGATTTGGATTATCTGCCATATACTTATTATGGAAATTATAATTTATGACCTGATAGCCTCATCCTGAAGTAAGTGAGGTTTAAAAAATATATATTCTATGATATATCTCGTAGCCTAAAGAAATGTGGACAAGTCTACAGACACAACCTACATGACTACGTTCACCAGATGGCAGCAAACTCTATCAGAAAAGAAAAGAAAAGAAAAGAAAAGAAAAGAAAAGGGAAATAATCCCATTAGGGTACACAACAAAATAATAGGTACACAGCAAAACACAGACCAAGTTGTATATACACAAATTTCACAAAAAAAAAAGCATTTGTTAGGGTTTAAAAGACTCAAAAACATGACACTTCCTATCTCTCAAATTTAGTTAATCATGTTCATGAACTACACCTATGGTTACTCTGCTAGGACACCAGTGTTTCATGTTTCATTTTGAAGGAAGTTAAAATGGGAATGTTATTGCTCACAAAAATCTTTCAAAATCATTGAATATCTAAAAATACATTAAGTACATTCACCGCACTGTAACAAACAAACAGAGGGTCTTGTTAGTTGCAAACCTGTGAAACCACTTTATCTTTTGCAGTGCAATGAATGTACTTCATGATTTTTTAGATAATCTATGATTTAGATACTCTGGGGAACCCCATGAACCCTTGAAAGGTACTTAGAATGCCCTTAAGAGTAAACATGCTACACTGTGCTGGTTTATCATACCACTCATCCGGGTAACTGCTAACCAAAGCTACTTTCATGTATCTTTTATCACACACCTGTGTTTCGGCTATCGATTACAGTGAAAACTAGATTTAAAAGTTCATCAAGACAAACATTATGTTGGCTTAACAAAGCCTAGCCAGGAAAATTAAAGTAGTTTAAAAAGAAAATATCCTCAGAGGATGTCTGTAGTAATGTTACTGAAATATTACTGCAGTGTTTATGTTGTTGGTAGGATTGTTTTGTTCACTTTAATAAGTATCTTGGCGGATGCGCAGTGTCAAGTACAGGCCTACGACTCATTGCATATTTTGCATTACGCACAATAGTTTTTTTAATTAAATAACATCAAGTAACTTACATTTCAGACAAAAAAGGCCAATTTATTCACATACTAAACCTATTAAAGGGTTAGTTCACCCAAAAATTAGGCTGCGTTTTACTCACCCCCGAGGTATCCTAGGTGTATAGGTGCATCTCAATAAATTAGAATGTCATGGAAAAGTTCATTTATTTCAGTAATTCAACTCAAATTGTGAAACTCGTGTATTAAATAAATTCAGTGCACACAGACTGAAGTAGTTTAAGTCTATGGTTCTTTTAATTGTGATGATTTTGTCTCACATTTAACAAAAACCTACCAATTCACTATCTCAACAAATTAGAATACTCCATAAGACCAATAAATAAAAAAATAAAAAAACATTTTTAGTGAATTGTTGGCCTTCTGGAAAGTATGTTCATTTACTGTACATGTACTCAATACTTGGATGGGGCTCCTTTTGCTTTAATTACTGCCTCAATTCGGCATGGCATGGAGATGATCAGTTTGTGGCACTGCTGAGGTGGTATGGTAGCCCAGGTTTCTTTGACAGTGGCCTTCAGCTCATCTGCATTTTTTGGTCTCTTATCATCATTTTTGGTTTCTTATTTTCCTCTTGACAATACCCCATAAATTCTCAATAGGGGTTCAGGTCAACACTTTTCCATTTGTTGACATGGCATGGTTAGATTCAGATGGTAAATATCATAAATTATGTCGGGTGTCCATATTAGAGATAATCACCATGTTTAGAATGAAACCATCATATTTAAAAACAGGATATTAATCATATAATAAAATATCATTTGTTGTTACTACTGTAAATATATATTCAATTATTATTGGATCTTCAATACTTTCAGAATCTTTACCTTTTAAAATGATTTTGTTTCTGTGTTTTAAAACACATTTTATATTAATAACATATTTTAATGACAGTATATTTATTGAACAAAAACTAATTAAAAAAAAAATTCAAAATAAGAAAATATTAAAAACAATTATAAATATATTAAAAATAAAAAAAAATAACTTAGACATTATTAAAAAAAAAAAAAACATTATTTTAGCTGAAGTAGCTCAACCATGCTCTTGCCATCTCATACATTTATAAGATTTTTAATCAAAATAATCAACTTGAATGATTTATTTTCACACAAAATATGTTGCTCCATTAATGTTCAGTACAACGTATATATATTTTTTTCTGCAATTATACATTTTTGGCGCAGCGAATAGCACATTTTTTTTCTTAAGGTGGGCCTTTAGCTCCGTTGTACCCTACTGTAGATGGGAGCTTCCGTGCATTTACCCTAGTGCTCTTCTAATCTGTCATTCCCAGTGATAGTAGGCGGGGGCGGGGCTCAGAATGCTTTGAACACAGATGCTGAGCGGCTCTTCTGCTCTGAGCGTCAGTGAGGCGAACAGCACCATGACTGCGAACGCATACGATGTGATTGTGATTGGCGGAGGCATCTCAGGTTAGTGTCATCAAAATAGCGCATAAAACTTCATATAATCTCATTACAATTAACGCACTCTTAAAGTAACTTTATATCACTGAAGATTACAGGCTGATGATAGTAATAATGAGTTATGATCGTCGTTATTGAGTAAATAAGGCGCGCGACAGACCCTTGCTGAACGACTATTTCATTTCCTAAGCTTAAATGCCTTGTAACAACAATGTACTAAGGCTGCGTTTAAAAATAATAATGCATATTTACGTTTTAAATAGGACAGTGTTAGTTTGCCAAAAGGACGGGCTAGTTCTGCAGACTTCAAGTAAATTTGTTCGCGATGTCACCTGAGCTTGCTTTTCCACTTCCGTGACATGATTATTTCATATTCATAACGCCAGGGGCAGAGACAGTTAAAAGACATGCAGCAGTCTGTATATACATAACATGCCCATTAACTTTTTTATACTCAACAGCAAGATTTGAGTTTAAAATATACGTTTGTGTATAAGAGCAAGTGTATATATTTTTTTTACCCTATACGTTTACCCTCACTAGCTCATTTAGAAAAGTCCTGCAATGACAAATTATACGAAAAAGCACACATATTTCATAATTTCTACAGTTAGTCTAACATCTAGTCTAGTCTGCATGTATAATAATTATAGCCTAGTGTATATTTTTGTTTATATGTGTCTAATGAATGGAGTACTTGATTCTGATTGGTCGATATCTGCATTCATCTGATCATTTAAACGTGTGTTATTGTTTTATGTCTCTAATAATTTTAACTGAATAATTTAGCTCAATCAATATTTCATGTCCATATATTTTATTTGAAAAAGATCTATAAAAATAATAGTCTTGTTAGATGCAACAGGTTCTTAAAACATGGGCTTTTCACACTATATTTAAGGCTATCTTATGTGGAATGACATTGTATACTCAATTTAAAACTATTTAATATTTTATTATTTTCTAATTATTATACATGCTGCTTTAATCGCCTCAGAGATATTTCAAGATACTTCATAAAATATATTTTCTTTTAAAAATGTATTTGTCACACTCCAAGACCATTTAAAATGAACTGGAAAATGCCCAAATAGTATTTAAAAAAATAATCCAAAATTATTTTTAATCCAAAAACTACCCACGTACTAACTAGTGTGAAACATAGCTTTGAATAATGTATATAGTTTATTTTACATAGATTGCAGAGAGATTTATGAATATATTGCACTACAATAGGATGTAGTATTGATTAGAAAATACTATGTGATAAGGAATCTGTATCAGTCAGTCCTAGAATGTGACCTATTTTTTGTAGAGCAGCATGAAAGCACAGCATAATGTCCTTATGGTTATGACCTGACAGGAAATTCCATTTACTTTGTGCAAACTGACTTGTTCCCACAGTGAATATGCATTATTATTATATACAGGCATGACAATTTAAACCCAGCTCAGAGGGAGTGCACACTGGATAAAATCTTTCTTGTGTAAGAACAGCATTCTTGGAGACAGAATTGAGCAATTGAGCATCAAGATGTCCTCCTGATAACCTGCTCGAAATGTTATTTCTAATTATTCAGACTTTTTCGACAGTTTCAATTTTATATGATATGCAAAAATCTTTTTCACAAAATCAAGTCAGATGTTTTATTCTATATACTGTAGTTAATTCTGTGTCTATTTGCAGTGTAGCTCTCAGTTTCATATCTCCTGACCTTTATAGACTACTGATTACTCAAACCCAAACATTGTTTCAGAAAATGAACATGTGTGCTGTGCACTGAACCAATCATACATCTCTGCTTGAAAAAAGCTAATGAATGTTATCACTCAATATTATGTAACAAGGCCACACATTGTGCATCATGGACCCAGTATTATCCAATCCTGAATAGAACCCTTTCCACATCAGGACTGACTCTCTGCCAAGTTTCTAGGAGTCAGTGTTAAACAGACTGCACTTTTGAGTCTGTAAAACATTTGTCATTAATGCATGTGTGCTATATTGCACATCATCGGTAGTGTGAGATTAGTTACATACACATTCACTCTCTGTTCAAAGGTGCAGTGCAATTCATGCAATGTTATGTTTCATGATATGCATTATCTGATTTGTGCACTATTGCATTTTTTTAAAAATGTTGCAGTTTCTGTGAATAGGATCCAGATATGACTGCATATGACACATGAGAGACAAAAGATGTTTTCTCTCAGATTGGCTGTCATCGTACACCTGTTGAATATGCAGATGTTTTCCACCTGTTGGCCTTTGAAAGAAATCAGAGTTCCTTCTTATTTTAACCAAACTTTATAAAGTGGGTTGAAAAGAAATGCAACATTGCTTCGGGGACCTTTTAATAACGACCCAGCACTCCCTGCAAATCCAATTACGATTTACAAAGCCACCTGAGGTGCACAGGGAGACAGCACATTGGCAGAGGTGGTAAACAAAACTGACAACTCATTTTTATGCTCCCTGGGATCCAAGAACACATGACAGCAAATGTGTATTTGTGTCTGTTGTCAAGCGCCATAGGGGCTGTGCTTGACATAGAAGAGAGATAACTGATGCCTTTCCGCTAAACAATGGAAATGACACCTTTACTCTTGTGACCTTATTGTTTCATGTCAACAACTGAATTAAATTGTCACAGTTTACATTTTATTTCCATGGTTAAAGACAAAGTGTGTCATTTCCTACAGCTCTAACAGTAGAGAGCTAGCATGCCAAGGTCATGGGGCTGATTTCCATGGAACGCATGAACTGACAAAATAAATGTTTTAGTCACTTTGCATAAATGTACATTTAAAATTAAATTTACCGAACTGGATAGGAACTATATTTTCTAAAATATGAGTGGCTCCTTCCTGTGAAAACATTGCTGTCATGATCCTAGAATGTTTTTCATGGTTGTCAGCATGTTATCATGTGGTTGTTCTGGTTGCCAGGGTGTTGTTAGGTTATTCCTTACTTGCCCCAAACAACAGAGCCAGTGTTTCTATTACAAATGATCTCTAAAGGAGAGTCTCAAGCCAGAAACAGTATGGGTTTTAGTGGATTTTTTGCTCATTTAAAATAAAAATCGTAAATTTAGCTGTTTAGAAAAGTTATTGCACACATCTTCTCAATTAGTCGATGAGGTTAAGATATCGTTAAAGTCCATAGTGCAAATTGTGAGGGACAAGTTCCACGGCTAGTTAATTGTTTGCATTTAGAGATTGTTTCAAATCTCTCACCCTCTGTCATTGGTCAGAAAAACAGATAGTCCAGCCCCAACCTCATACCATTGGGTGTACCAGTGCTGTACTGATCGAGATGTCCAAATTTACATTTACATTTAATCATTTAGGAGACGCTTTTATCCAAAGCGATTTACAAATGAGAACTATAGAAGCAATCAGACCAACAAGAGAACAACAACAGTATACAAGTGCCATGACAAGTCTCAGTTAGTCTAGCAAAGTACACTTAGCTGTCAGAAACAGTTTGACAATTGAACAACCTGCAAGTGTTCAAATAACAAAAGCATTAGGGAGTTGTTTTGCTCAGAACTCTAGTAGGTCTCAGCAGAAGATCTCATGGGTTGTGCAAGTGGAGGGCAAGAATTCCACATCTAATTGTGGAGGTTGTTTACGCTGAAGCTTCCTGGTGAGTGTCCTGCTCTTGCTAAAAAACTTTGGCATTCCTGTTTTGGAAGTCAGCCAGGAAAGTCCAGAAACATGGAGATTCACAGGCCATGTCAGAATGGGCTACTTTTACATTATGGTTTTGTGCTTATTGACACATTATGTATACATATACCTATTAGTAAGTGTTTTTGCAACAATGGCTTTGCAAAGATATATACTACCATTCAGAAGTCTAGGGTCAGTATGATCATTTATTTATTTACTTTTATTCAGCAAGGACACATTGAATTGATCAAAAGTGACAGTAAAGACATGATGTTACAAACGATTTGTATTTCAAATTAATCAATATTATAAATCAAAATAAATCTTTATTAAGCAGCTAACTGTTTTCAACATTGATAATATAAGAAATCTTTTGGGATATTGGAATGATTTCGCTGTTGGCATCACAGAAATAAATAATATTGTAAAATATATTGAAAAAGAAAACAGTTATTTTAAATGTGACTAATATTTCACAATATTACAGTTCTTTCTGTATTTTTGATTGAATGAATGCAGCCTTGCTGAGCACAAGAGACTTGTTTAAAAAAAAACATTAAAAACATAACCAACCCCAAACCTCTGATAGGTAGTGGGCAAAAAAACTTTGGACAGACGTTCTCTTCCTGTCCGAGTGGGGAGATATTGCACAGAATTAGCTGTAAAATAAACCAGACTTTATGCTGCTGTATTTGCTTAAAGGTGTCATATGATGCGATTTCAATTTTTTCTTTCTCTTTGGAGTGTTACAAGCTCTTGGTGCATAAAGAAGATCTGTAAAGTTGCATAGACTAAAGTCTCAAATCCAAACAGATACACTTTATAAAAGTTAAGCGTCAACCACACCCCCCTAAAACGGCTCGTTCTAACATGCCCCCACATGTCTATGTCACGATGTGGGAAGATTTGCATAACACCGCCCAAATGTTCACGCAAAGAAAGAAGGCATAACTTTGATTCTCGCTGTAGTATTGTTGCTACCGCTGCAGCCATTGTAGAGATGCTGTGTGTTTCACTGTGAAAGCGTTCCAAAAGTGGAAGATATCCGCTTCGTCATGCCTAGAGCTGATCCGTGCTGGTAGCTGAGGAAATACATCAACTTCGTGCTGTGATTCGCCAGATTGGCTTTCACCATGGACAAAGCAGAGTCCAGCCCGGGGTCGTCACACGTGGTTGCCCGCCAGCCACGCCGTTCTCAAGCCCACTGGCCGCCGCTCACTCAGCCCGCCGGCCCTTTCTCATTCTAGGCCGCAGTCTGTTCCTCAGTTCGAACTTTGCAAGGACAGTCTGACGCTTCTGACTCACAGCCTGTAAATAAGTTTTTTAAATATTTAAAGAATTTGCCACTGATGATTCAAACGTGAGTTTTGAGTAGTGTAGAGTAGCGCTTGTTGTTTATCATTTCTCCAGACATGGTTTTATGTTTACGCAGCGTGATACGCAACGCAACATTTAAAAAGACAGTATAAGTCATTATAAACAGTAATTATGTCCCCACTGGATGCAACAAATGCCTTGTTTATAATGGGTTTTACTGTTTTTGTCTTGTCGCGCCAGTTAAGGGGCGTAACATTTCCGTCACACGCTTGAGGTATTCAGCCAATCACAACGCACTGGATAGCTGGCCAATCAGAGCACACCTCCTCACTTTTCAGAACAATTAGCTTTGCAAAAATCAACACGTTTCATAAAGGCGGGGCATAGAGGAGCAACAATAATGTACATTATGTGGAAAGTAATGTGTTTTTTGAACTTTAAACCACATAAACACATTGCATTACACCAAATACACAACATAATATTCTTTTTAGCAATGTCATATGAGCCCTTTAAAGTTAAACTTTTCTCAACTTTGTCATCTCAGACACGGCCACATTGCCAGGTGTTGCAGTCACTCATGTTCTTGAAAATTGCCAGCTGTCTTCGACAAGACTTTTGGTTGCTTTGTCATTGCAATTCACAAATGTGTCAGTGCCTCTTTAAAATGAAGGAAACAGTGTTTATTCCAGTATTAAATACAGCTGTAGATCTCTGAAGGTCAGTGAAAACCAATTGCAAACATTGATTTTTAGAGCTCAGCATGTTTTGTTGCATTTAGAATCAACAGTGCTTTCATTCTTTAATATCTCCAGTCACTCTTTTTATTATCCTTTTTAAAATTGTGGTAAACCAAACATATGAACTTGGAAAAACATGTCTACATAGTCCTAGAGCTAGGGAAATACTCAGATGCCTAAATGCCTTTTTTGCAGTGTCCTCTAAGCTTGTGTAAACAAACGTCATTGGTCTGTTTTTTTTTCCCCTCTGAGCTGAGCAGAAAGGGGCCTGACTCCAGCTTGACTGGCTTTGTTATGCAACTTAAGATAATACTGCTCTGTTCCTCCCTTAGATGAACAACTGTCCTTGGGGTTGCCAGGAGAACATGCCATTTCGCTGATCTCTGTGTAATTGCTTTTCAATAATGCATCCAAACGTCAATGTTGCAGCCTATTGGAGAAAGCAATTGCTTCTAGAAGAGCATGAAGCATCAAGAACTATGCTCGCTGTCACGTACATGTTTTTTCAAGTGATTATTTGCTGCATTAAATTCAAGAAAACCTCCTTTCCTTTGCATTGGATTGTCTTGGTGCATATTTAAATTGGAGAAAGGAATGAATCATGCTTTAATGTAGACAGAAAAATAGATTCAACTTCCTGTATGCAATTATTTGCAGGTCATAGGCCCAAGCATGTTACAGCTGCACAGCTAGGGTTAGAGAGCGACCACAAATTTTGTTCTCTAGTTTTAAGGATATTTAGATATTGGTACTGGACAACGATACAACTATTTAATGTAGTGTGTGATATCTTCAAGTATCTCTTTGATTCGGTGAAGGTAGTTAACTGCTCTTTTAGGGTCAATCTTGGAGATGTACATTTCTTTCATTTTATTTCATACCTTTAAACAGGAATGCACAAAATATTAGTACCATTGGTTTTTATTTTTAATAATGTATTTATTTATTTATTTTTTTATATCAGCTGATATTGTATATATAATTGTTAATGCTCATTCTTATGTATTTTTACATTGATTAGTTTACTTTTCTTATGTCATCTAATGTTCAATTAAATCTTTAAAAACACCAATCATTTTAATAATGCTGTCCAATCTAATCTTTAGCATAATATCAGAATGATTATTCTATTATCATTTTATACTGTATATTATAATATATAAATTCATTTGTAGAATTTAAAACCATTCTTTTTAGTTTATTTTTAATTTATTTAGACAAAATAGTACAGTTTTGATATTGAACGTTGTTATCGGCATAACATGAAAATTATCCGTTTATCGGTATTGACTTAAATTATTATATCGGTCCATTACTACCTTTTTTAATAAGTCAACAAAACTCTCTCAAAGTTCTGGTTACTTTTGTCTTGGGGAATGAATGACAAATGAGCTGCTTGCTAAAGCTGACATTAGCATTTTAATTGAGAAATTCCTTGAGGGATGAACCACAGATTTAAAGGAGGCCTGTGTCACCTCCATGGCTTAGTGACTGTTAATGTGTTGTGATAATGTGATTGGCAATTATCACCACAGCTGACAGACATAGCCTCTTAAATGTGATTCTTCTTGGTCTGTAATTGTAGGTTTTATCAGGGTGTGTAAGAGTGCAATCAAAGCAATTCGATTTAGATTGTAGCATTAACACAAATGGCTATTTGTAATTTGATAGAGTTCTAGACCTGACCTTTCAAAGGAACAGAGTTGCAAACTAACCCTGGCTTATATTGGAAAAGACATATTGATGCAGAGAAAAGGTGTGGATGCTTTTACCAAAGTCTTGAGAACAAAAATTTAAATAATAGTTATTTCCATTTTTCATATTACTTGTTTGCATTTTAATCAATTGCATGCTTGAATTGAATATTTAAATTATGCATGCATATTTAGTTCTAGATTTCAGTATGGGTGCAAATGATAGACTTCATGAAAAATTGTTTTAATGCTCATTTTAGTTGAATGTAGAAGGTTTGGTGGTCAACTGCAGCATATAACATTTATCCTTTGCAACAGGAGAAAAGTGAATAACCCTGTTCTTACAGGATAAATTGATGCTGCATAAGATCAAGATCAGGCCTATAAGCTAGTATGTTGTCTGATTTACTGTATTTACCTTTAGTTTGATGTCTTACTGAAAAGCCTAACCTTGTTATGTCATGTCAATTAGAGCAAGAGTGCACTGCAGATTCTTGTTCTCAGTGAATACAAGGCGGTAATTGGTATAGATTTACCTTTGCCAAGCGACTGGATCTTTATATGTTCTGTTGCCACGGAAACTCCATCCAGCCTCAGACTCTTATTTCCCAGTAAATGGCCCCCTGAACCAGCCCCAACTAAAGCAGTGAATCCAAAATATGTTGTTCTTTCACGATCAGCTAGGTGAGAATGAGAAATGAATTGGGTGGAAAATAAAGGATTAAATGAAGAAAACAAAGACATTGAAGGAATGTATATGAAACTTTCACAGTCAGAGACAAGCTCTTTGATCTCCCAGAATTCTCTTCAAGGGAAGTGTGACCTTTTCCTCAGAGATTTGACGATGAAGTTGGTGTCATATCTTCTCCATATGTGGTGGATATTAATCTACTGCATGCAACTCAAGTCTTTATCATTTAAACTAAATTATTTTGCTAAACGTACATGTCCTATAGAGCAGTGAGGTATATCATAATTCAGACTTTATTTAGAGCCACTTCCTATAAAATAGTAGCTAGCTATGCAATGTGTCATTTTACACTCAATTATTACTGTATCATTTGGCGACAATGCTAGTCTTAGGTTTTTATTATTAGTCCTTTTGCTTATTTTACAAACCTTCTAGGGACTGTATTTCAGAGGCTGGCCGTTTGTATAACTGTATCATGATTCATGGCTTGATCTTTTAAGCTCATTTGTCTTGGCAGAATTTAACCAGATTGACTGCTTAAACTTAATCGTCAGCTAGATTGTTAGCTACTGTTTTAATGTCTCCCACAGTATGTTTGACCAAATTTAGAACATGAATAACTGCAACTTTGATACTCAGCCTGTAAGGACAATTCATCCAAAAATAATAGCTCTGCAATTATTTACTCTCCTTTATATTATTGTCGACACTTATCTGGCAGTTGTCAGTTTTGCATCATACGTGTCCATCATTTCCTCAAGAACAAAAGAGATGGTGATTGTGAAAACAATAATTATTTGTGTTAAGAAGTTTGCACAATGTTTTTGATTTAAGGAATGTGTGGTTAAAGTCACGATGAAATGAAAGTAGCAGCAGATCTTTTCTTTCGTATTGTGGCCTACATTCAAGTGAAAAAAGGATGTCCAACTCTGAGACGCAGTTGAATGTCTGATGCACAGATGTTGGCCCCTACTGAGAGAAGAAACATGAATGTAACCCAATGCATGCCCTTACCAAAAAGGAGTATACTTCAAGTTTATTTTATTAAGTATACTTAAGTAAAGTTCAAGTATATTTTTAAGTATACTTTATGTAGCAAGTATACAAATATCAGTGTTCCAGCAGTATACTTGTAAGTGTACTGTTTCAATACTCCTTGGGACTAAATTGGCCCACTTTCTAGTATACAAAAGTATACTTTTAAGTATACTTTAAGTATAACAGTAGCAAACTTTGAGTACACAACTGGTTTACCCTGTACTGGAATTATACTAAAAGTTAACTTATAAGTATACTGACAGTTTACTAATTAAATACTTTGTACACTTTGAAGTATAGTCTCAGTAAACTACTAGTTTAGTAGTTTTATACTGCAAGTATACTCATAAGTTTACTTTAAGTGAACTTTACATCATACCCCCATTTAGGTTTTAATTTGTATATATTTTGTTATATGAATACCTGAACATACAAAACATCCAAAGAAAGAACAGGGTATCTGCTTGTAAACAAAAACATTTTATTCTAGCTTCATGCATTCTTTTTTTAAACACTTTAATGTGGGTGAGTTTCATAAAAAAAAAAAAAAAAAAAAAAAAAAAGAAATAACATTTGAACAAAAAGCTGAAAAAAAGACTATGAAATGGATTCAGAATGATAATCAAAACGTAGATGGAGTCGATCAACACCCCAAAGCTTGACCGGTTGACATTGTATTCCATAACGTTACAGTTTTGATGCTGTTTCATGTCAGATGATTGTGTTAGATTACATGTGTTAGTATCTGTTGTTTCTTTTTCTTATTCACTTGTGTTTTTTGGAAATTCTGTACAGAAGATGTGTACTAGGGGCCTCTACCGTATAACAATAAAAATATGAATTCTAGAAGCACAAGTATAGCTCAAATATACTTAGACTTTTTGTGAGTCTAAGTCAAGTATACTTAAATGTCATTTTAAGTATATTTCTAAGAAATACATGAAGCCCATTTCTGAGAAGTACATAAAAAAGTAAATACTTTCCTATTTTTAGTTTAAAAGAAGTATACATTTCTTAGAAGTACATAAAAAGTAAACTAAAGTAAACTAAAAGCATACTTTCCTATTTTTAGTTTAAAAGAAGTATACTAATAGCACACTTGAATAAACTTCTTTTTCGTAAGGGTGTGTACTTAGACTAACAATCAAAATATTTTGCAGACTGAACACAAGAGCGTGGCCTGTGTGAATGGCCCCAAGTCTACAATTGTGATCTTATAAAAATCAAGCAGAAATCTTAACGCTTGACCACACTTTGGGATTTTTACTGTGTGTGCTTTTACTATTACTGTCTCCAGTGTTTATTGTAAACATGTTTTTTTTATCAAACTGTGAGCTAAGCTTCATTTATGTATTCAGTTCCATATGTGTTTGTGTGTTCAGTTGGCAGTGGTAGAGTTCAGTCAGTGTGTTCCCTTCAGTTCTGCACTTGAGTGACAAAGACCACAGCTACTATTGTGCTTCTGCCAACTTCAAGTTTTTTTCTTCCTTTCCTGACCATTTTATGTCTCTGAAAGAAGAAAATATATACTTGTGAGCCAGCCTTCTCAAACAGACCAAACTTTCTCAAGAGAGCTTTTTATGTTAAAATATTTTCAATTCAGCCATGCAGTGACAAATGGAATAATAATCACAACGTACAGATCATATAATATTTTATAGACATAGAACTCTCAAATATGTGTGTTAGTGAGTATGACTGTTTGCACTGTCCTTGATATGGTATCATCAGGAATTGGCTGGAGTTTGATTGACAGGCGATCAGACCAATCATAATGTCGAATCTGCCATTTTGTCCGACAAACAAACCAGAAAGGAGAATAGATTTACGTTGGTGGACTTAAACTTGAAAAATGGTGTGTATTGATGTCTTTTTGCGGTTGAAACAAGATACCTTCTAATGTTCATTCATGTTTATTTATAACTAGTAAAAAGGAAGAGATGATCGGCCAGTGAACTGAGCCAGTACAGCTATCTGTTATGGCACATTAAAAACATCTGTTGGTGCGTGGTCAGTCTCCTCTTTGCTCCGCGATGTATTTTTCACTGCGTGAGAACATGATGTGTGGCATGAGAGCGGCATGGCTTGTCTGATGTAGCAACAGTAACTAAGGGGACAGGTCTCTGCGAAAGGTCAATTGCATAAACTTGTGATATATGAGACTGTGTTTAATTGGATTGTCCATCTCTTTGGGATGAGACTTGAATACCTCCTACTCACGCCACCTGTTTAAATAATCAGGTTTCACTGCAACGTATATGACTGCATGCTCATTTATTGTTCTCGGCTTTGTTCAGACTGGCCTTTTTTTGCTTTGTTTTTGTTGGAGTCTGAGCACCGAAAACATTAAATTTCAATGTTTAAAAAATCAATGAAGTTGTAAAATGTTACTTTTGTTTACAATGTGAATTCAGCATCATGGTGAAAAGCCATGATGGACATCAGCAGAGACAAAATGACCAGGTTTCATCTTCTTTTTCCACACTGACAGCCCCTCTCAGTTAGTGTATGAGAGTCTCTTGATATTGTGCTGATGGATTTCTATAGTAACTGATGTATACGTGTAATATTATCTACGCTGTCTGAACAAACAGATCAGATTTCATCACTTGCTAAATAGATAGTCAATCCTAAATATTGGATTTGAAAACCAAATTGCCTTTGTGAGTAGTGTGAACAAAGCCTTATAGGTTTATACTGGATTTCTTTCTAGCTCTGTGGCTCAGCCAAAACATCATTTAGAAAAAAACAATCATTTCAAACCTGTCAGATATCAGACTTCACAGCTGTGGCCAGGGACTGTAGGCCTCTGCGGTTTCTTTTGTACAGTGGGTATATAGAAAAGAATCACCCCCTTTAAAATTATCAAATTTTGTTGCTTTGCAGCCTGAAATGAAGGTGGACACAGTTTTTGTATCCATCCAAGTGCAACTTACTGTATAACATCCAAGTGAAAGATATAACACCAACATGTCAGAAAAAAAAAAAAAAAACAATCACTCAAAAAAAAAAAGGTTCACCCCTCATAAATGTATGACTTGTAAACTCAATCAGGTGAAGCTAATCACCTTCTCAATGGCACACAAAGCCATCATTTGACTTTCAACTGTGATCAGCTGTGGTCATTTTGATTAACTCAGCATTAAAAGAGCTTTCCTGGAGCATTTCAGTCCTTGGTAGTGCAGCTGAAGCAAACAATCAGCTATGGGTTGAAAGACACTGTCAAAAGATCTCCGCGATAAAGTTGTGGACAGGCACAAGTCAGGAGAGAAAAAAAAAAAATTCAAAGGCTTTATCAATTCCTAGAAGCACAGTGAAGTCGTTTATTATTAAGTGGAAGGTATTTGGTAAAACACAGACCCTCCCTGGATCAGGACATCTCTCCAAACTGGATGAAAGAGCCCGGCGGAAACTGATCAGAGAGGTGACCAAGAGGCCTACAGCAACTCTAAAGACATTGCAGGAATTTATGAGAAAGAGGTGGTTATTGTGTGCATGTGACAATTCTTCATAAATGTGGCTTGTATGAGACGGTTGCAAGAAAAAATCCACTCCTCAAGAAAGTCCACATGCAGTCACGGCTGAGCTTTGCCAAAACACACCTTGCAGATTCTGAGGCAGATGAGACTAAAATGTAATTATTTGGCCTCAACACCAAACAATATGTCTGGCGGAAATCCAATACAGCTCACCATCCAAATAACAGCATTCCTACAGTAAAGCATGGAGGTGGTAATGTCCTGTTCTGGGGGTGTTTCTCTGTAGCAGGGACTGGAGCACTTGTCAGGATAGAAGGAAATGGATGAGGCAAAATAACGTCAAATTCTTGAGGAAAATCTGCTGCCCTCTGTCAGAAAGTTGTCAATAGAGAGAAGCTTTACCTTCCAACATTACAATGACCCAAACACACAGCAAAACTGAGCACACAGTGGTTGAAAGAGAAAAAGGTGAATGTCCTTGCATGGAGTAGTCAGAGCCCAGACTTAAACCCCATGAAAATCTGTGGAATGACTTGAAGACTGCAGTCCACAAACGATCGCCATCAAATTCTGTTTTTTTTTTTTTTTTTTTTTTTTTCTGACATGTTGGTGTTATATCTTTCACTTGAATGTTATAAGTTGCACTGAGTAAATGCAGCTGGATAAAACAAAATCTGTGTCTGTCTTCATTTCAGGCTGCAAAGCAACAAAATGTGATTCTTTTCTATACCCACTTTATCTGTGTTATTTCAGAGAGCATGTGTGTTAGTAGCACTGTGTGATGTGAGTCACTGTCGACCACAGAACCCAAATGCTGGAGAGTGTTTAAGATGTTTGACCCGTGTGTTTGGGTCAGCTGTTAGTCTGCCAACTTCTCTGCTTATCAAAGGCAGTTTGTAGTATTATATAAACTTCCAAGGTCATGCTTTGACCTCAGATGTTCTCTGCTGCATTGTCACATCACTGTGGCTGTAACAGAATTTTAGAAAACAGGTTAATCTTTTTCTTTATTTTTAGTTTGACAAGCCATTTTAAGCAGTGACACTGAATTATCAAGATGTGTAATGTGGTATACTCCATCTGAAACTGTATTAAACTTTTATCTAAATGTTGTTTTTCCAATCACATATTGTTTCACTGTTTCTAGATGTTCTAGAACCTTTAATATTATCAGGACAGGAACAGTTTGAAGTTCAAATTCATTTCCCTCTCTCTCTCTCCTCATCATCTCCTGAATAAAAATAAGTTTTCTTAAAGACCAATCTGATATTTTTACATATTCCATGTCTACTTAATCTTACAGTCTGCATTTTACATTCCCAATTCACAGGTCTGAGTGCCGCCAAGCTGTTGGTGGAGAGCGGCCTGAATCCTGTGCTCCTGGAAGCCAGAAATCGCGTTGGTGGAAGAACCTACACTGTTCAGGTAAGATAGTCATCTAAAGCAAATAAAATTACTGCATTGTACGACACATGGTCTGCTTTTATGTGTGATATGAACATGAGTCTGTTGACTATAGTCACAACTAGGGGTATTCGATACAATAATATCATAATTATTTGTTTAATAACTTACTGACGTTATTGATTCTCACATACACTCCTTGTGATGCAGTGTCTGTGCTACTTCTGCACTGCAAAAATGGATATAGTTGATACTGGCTTAATGTGATTGATAACAGTGTCTTATTATTCTAATCTAAATGTAAGAATTTGCCTATGGAAGGGAAGGGAATCTGCTGTCTTTGCATGCATATTCTAACACTTCCTTCTTGTTTTTCCTTTTTTGGTCTCAGCATGCCCTGTTGAAATTTTAGTTACTGTTTCATTGTGAATCTGACACAAATTTAGTTTGGTTTCAGAATAAGGAGACGAAATGGGTGGATCTGGGAGGAGCGTACATTGGGCCCACTCAAAACCGCATCCTGAGAATAGCCAAACAGTACGGCGTGAAAACATACAAAGTCAACGAGGAGGAGTCTCTGGTTCACTATGTGAAGGTAAACCTCAGTGAAGGCCAACACATGTAGTAGATTAGATTACCGAGTCAAGAGCAAAATATCTATGAAATTCAAACAAGATTTTTCCCCTGTCTCAAAATCCAGCTCTCTTCACAGCCCCAGGCCAGAGATTCAGCTAATAATACGGCCTTTTGTTTGAGCATACTCATGTCTTAATGCACAGGAAGTCAGAGCTAGCCCTGGTTCGCTCAGCTGAACCCTACTTCACATTAGTGTGCTGTGCCCAAGCCTGGAGATGCTAATCACTGCCTGAAGGAAGTCTGTAATATGGTTTCAGATGCTTGGAGTGGGTAAGAAGGCGGAACTCAAGAAACCAGCCTCCCCTCCTCCTGCCCCATATCCAGTTTGAGTAGACGCATCACTGCCCTTAGCACATGCACACTGCATGACCTTATTAGATTTGGCTGTAGATTCAGCGTCTTCTCCGCTCTGACCCTGCTATTACAGGAATAAATCACTGGATTCTTAGTACTGCTCTTTATCATGTGGGCTTTACTGCTTTCTGTGGTCATATTTCATAAGAAAAATACAGGTTGTTTTGAAGTTATCATGGTAAATCAAAAGGATTCTTGAGATGGAGACCAGCAAAGCGACAACTCACACATACTCAAGCAGGCAGTGTGCACAAAGGGAAAGGTCATGGTGGAGATTCATTGGAGTCTTCATTGTAGATTATGTCAGGATGGAACTGGATTTCATTTGCCGTGGAAAAGACCCTTTGGCATGTTTCCCATAATACTTTGCTTTCCCCAGCAGAAGAGTTTACTGTGTAACACCATACCATCACATCTATACATTATAAGTGTAAATATTTGGTTAATGCTGAATATTTATAAAAGCTGAAACTTTTAACTTTGCTTTCGGTCTTAATATCCTAAATCCTCTTAATATTAGAAATCAGGAATGTGTAAGTTGTAGAATCATGTTAAAGGGGTAGTTCACCCAAAAAATGAAAACTGTTGTTCTAAACCTATGACTTTTTTTTTTGTCTGTCGAACACAAAAGGAGACATTTTGCAGAATGTGCCGGTTGTTCTTTTCAGTTACAATAACTGGCGTTTTTAAGCTTTGAAAAACAGCAAAAACATAAAATATCATAAAAGTGGTCCAGATGATTATTCCATAATGCAAGTCATATGATAGCTAGTTGTTTCAGTGGTCAATTAAACGTGGCGAGTCAGTGAGCTGAATTTGAGATCAGTTTAATGCATCCTTGCTGAATAAAAAATATTAATTTCTTGTAAAAAAAAAAAAAAAAAAGATTCTTACTGACCCCAAATTTAAACAACAGTGCATGTTTGAGGAAATCACCTTCTGTCTTCCACTAACCCTTTAATTTATTTAATCTATTTATTTATTTATTATTTATTTATTTGTTTGTTTGCGAGCATGTTTTTGATCTTTTGAGCTACAGTACAGTGCCTCATATTGCCTGATATCATACAGTGCCTGGAGTCATTTGTATAAAAATACAACCCCTGCATTAAAAAAGCAATCCTTGGTTCCCATTCCTTGGTTTGTGCAGTTTGACAGAACAATCATTGTCAAGGTCAATGTCAAGCCAGCTGTTCCTTAACAGGCTTTGTCAGAATAAACCCAAAGGCACTAATGCAGAAGGAGGTAGACGCCAGGAAGAGGCTATGAACACATGTAGGCATATCTGATTGATTTCAAGGCTTTATTTGTTGAAGAATGCATCAGATTCAGACATCTGTAAGAGAGATGCTGTTCAGAGGCTCAAAGATACTACTTAAAAAAAAATAAAGGAGAGTCTCAAAGCTGCGCTACATAACATTTTCATTTGGCTTCTTAAATTCAACCAATACTGTTCCAGTCTGTCTTGATATAGGCTGCTTTTTAGTACGTGTTGTGATTTAAATAGAATGACTGCGAATGTGTCTCTCCTAATGATTAATGATGTGTGTGTTTGTGTTAGTGTATGTTCAGAAGGAGCCGTCCCCTCTCTCCTCATGCCATTATCTCCTGATCGGAGCATCCCTGTGGGTTACCATGGCAGCACTCCTCATCAAAAGACAATCGCTATCAGGATTGAGGGGACACACTCGCTTTCTCTCTGTCTCTCTTTCTCTCACGTTTTCTCACACCATGATGTCTGGCTCTGTCTTTTGGGATCAGGGGCGTTTCCCTCTCATAACCAGATCACTTCAGTCTTCAGATTTTTAATGCTGAGCTATTGCAAATGTCACATCAGAGAGAATTTTTACTGGTGATCAACCCACTAATTAATAAAGCCAGAGAACATTTTCCAGCTAAAATTGTGGGGTGGGGTGGGTGGGGGGTTGGGGTTAATAGGAATCCATGCGATCTGTAATTTAGTGTAAATTTTCGCAAAGATGGTTAGTCATGGGTATTCACTGTGTTGAGCAACGGAAAGCTGCTTGATTTGAAAGTGACTTTTGTGGGAGCTATGCTTTTTACATTGTTACACTATTGACAATTGACAATTTTTTTTATTTTGTGAAATGTGGCTGCACTTGAGTTGTTACAGGTCACTAACACAATTTTGCTTTGTCATTGAGGAATGAATTAATTAATTATTGATCTGGTCTGTTATTGACTTGAACAACTGTGGCATAATTCACCTTTTGAGTTTATCCTTAATATTATCAGACGACCTTCTGCTTTTGCTGAACTGTGTCCATTTTTTATGTCCATTTTTAGGTAGTTTTATCAGCCCCTCACTTAGCCAGTTAAATCTGCTTCTGCACTCTTTGTTGAAAGTTTACAACCGCTTTTATAGAATCACCTGTTACTCAGCAATCACGTATTGGCTTTGAGGCAGTATTAGCCAATAAGGGCCTTACAATGAGCAGACCATTTTATAATTAAGGTTAGCATGCAGTCAAGGCACCCGTGTAATCAGCTTTTCTGTAGCTGTAATCCCAAAGGCCAGACACAGTTTCCTCTGCCTTGGTCCATGAGGAACTCACATGCAACTGTGCTTTCAGGCAGCTTTAGCATATCAGTATGATTATGATTGAACAGTTGTGCAGTGTTGTTAAAAATTAATACAGCCTATTGTACAGCGTTAGCAGAACTGTGTATTTACATTAGTGGCAAAATTCTGAGCAATACTAATAAACCACATATACTTATTGTATATTAATGTTGTGGAATTACTTGAAATTACATTATTATTGTTTCTATTGCAATTAATTGTAATGATATGTAATATGCATATAGTTTTACTATTAATGCTTAAAAGTTGGTATTCCCAAATTTAAAAGTACAGTGTGCTATTTCAGAATCAGAAAGAGCTTTATTGCCAAGTGTGTTTACACACACAAGGAATTTGTCCTGGTGACAGAGGCTTCCAATGCTCAGACAGGTTGACAAGTAACAAAACATAGATAACAAAATAAAAATTAGTGAGTAAAAATAAAATATGTAAAAACATTACACAATAGACAAAAAGACAGTAGACAGTATATTGTATGTACAGATGTGCTTTATACAAATTATGCAAGGAAATGTGGATAGATGTAAGATCTATGCAACTAGCAGAACCAAACAGACCAAATATCCTAGGAATATACAGAGTATCTGTACCTTATCGGTTATTGATATTAGACATTTTTATATTGTATGTATATATAAATATATGTAAATTTAATGTTGCAATGCTTAAACTCACGGGTTGCATTTAAAATGATTGATTTTTAGTTTATTTATTTATTTATTTAGACAAAGTAGTGTTAGGATTTTAATATTGGTAATTTATTGGTTATCGATATAACAGCAAAACAATTATAAGCTTGTCTGTATAGGCCAATATCGGTGCAAAAAATGCAAAACATTGTGCACAGCTACTTAAAATAACTTCTTATTTAATATATTTTCATTCTGTAAAACGTCAACACTGTAACATACAGGCAAACAGAATATTACTTTGGAGGATGATACAATTGCTGTCGGACAGGATGTGGTCTCATTTCATTGATTGTAACCGAGTGGTGGGCAGCAGTGTGGATATAGAACAGTATGAGGTTAGTGATAGTAGAGAGACTTAGGTTTTGCTCTGGCTGAAAGGATATCATAAGAGATGCACTCCATCTCCCCACCGCAATTCCGTCACCATGGGAACAGACCTGTTGCTGGATGCTGAGCGATCCAGTGTCCTCTCCTGCGTTGGTCTGGCAGGCTCGTAAATGATATGGAAATATCATGGTCCCTTATTTGCTGAACATGTTTTCCTGTAGTGTTAGTTGTCTTAGAAATGCAAATGGCTAAATCACATTCAAAGGCAATAAGACTGCTAAATAGTAGTAAGGAACCATGAAGTCAGCTGGTCTGGCATCGTATTTTATTGTTGTTGTTTATTGTATTATGTGAGAGGACTATGATGTGTCATGTTGTTGTTGTTGTTGTTGTTTTTATGTTGTTGTTAGTCTGATCAAATGCCTGTTGATAATGCTGCAAATCATTTTCCCCAATGGGACAAATAAAGTTACCTTACCTTACCTTACCTTACCTAGATCATAAATTATGAAAGAACATTATACATATGCTTTTCTTTAAAACACAACTTAAGGCCAAGGAGACCATAATAGTAAGATACAGTATATGGGTTTAACTGACATTGTTGAAAAATGTCATGCATGTTTCCCATCAGAAGTGTATTTTAAATTTAAAATATATATATGTTTTATACTTCCTGTAGCGCAAACAATAGAGCATGGCACTAATGCAGAGGTCTTGGGTTCATCGGTTCGATTGCCAGGGAATGAACTGTATGAATTTAAACTTTAAACAGGGCTTGCATTTGGTATAAATTGGTATAAATTATCTTTTATACCAAAATGCATCACTGCCCTGCCCGACGGGCTATCTTAAGAACAGGGTTCAAAATGCAGCGTGGGTGTTTTATATGAATGTATCTCTGAAAGGAACTGACTGTCTTCAGAAAAGTTTTGATGGCATTTTCATTTCATCTTACCTGTAATGCCTGATAAAGTAGCATTTATGAAAGCAGCTATATTTCTGCCGTTTCAAAAGCTTGACCTAGTGGCAGAGAATTCATTTGCATTTTCAGTAAGCCCTTCTGCTGTTTTTGTTTAGATCAACATGAAAATCGACCAATGTTTTTATGCAGCAAGCACATAGCTGTAAGTGTGGAAGAAGTCAATGTATATATGTCGAATCGATAAATATAAACGTATGATCAAGCATGGTTCTTATAGTTTTAAAATGTTTTAAGTTCAGTTGCCTTTTTTATTAATATAATAGGATAGATTTGAACCCTGGAATGCTAAAAGAAAACTACCACTGGACGGCTAAGTAATGATTTCTTTCTTTAATTTTGGTCATGTTTTGTCTTGTTTAGGGCACTAGTTGAGCCAGAACTGACATAGTGCCCGCTCAGAAAAAGTAGGAGCATGGTGTCCCTTGCAGTGCTGACAAGTATTTTGCAAGAGTTTGATATTTGAGGTGTTCAATAATTTATCTGTCCTACTAAGTGCATTCTAGTCCTACCCAAAAACCACTCTGGTTCCCCTCAGATGTTTTCTGCGAGCAATAAAATGACAGGGTTTTCCAAAATGGTATGCTGAAAATGCACAAATTACTATGACATGACAAATTGCCTGGAATTGAACGCTGGACATCAAACCCAGGGGTATGTGAGAATCTTTCTAAGTGACAGGTCTTTGACTTTATCAGCAGTTTTGACTAGGTTGCCTGATTCAGTGCCGCGGTAACCTTTAGCATGCTTTCAACTGTCAATCTAGAGCCTTCTTTATCATGGATTTCAATTTCATTATCATTATGGGTTTAGTAATCATTAGTGACATTATGCTGAAGAACAACATATTGAAACGCAGCGCTTCATCTTTGATGTGTAGTTAGACATTAATCAATCAGCCCAACGGTGCTTATTTAAGAGCCCCACAGCAACAGAGCAATCCAGGTATGAAGTAATGTCTGCATATAGTTACTCCATTGGCCAGCCGCAGAGAATGATCATACTGACTAAGCGTTTCCACTACTGTGGGAAGCAAGCGATGTGTGAACAGCTTGTGTCATATAGCTGCTGTTTGCCAAAGACTAATATTGTCATTATCTGTGATTATGAATTTTCTTTTTACTGAATTAGCGTTATCATTAATATCTATTTATAGATGCTTTATCATTATTGTATATTCCACGCCAACTCTCTAAATGAGCATATGTATCTTTCTCCTGCTCTTAATGAAGAAGATTGTCACATTTTTATGTAAAAATAATCATAAAATCGTACTGAGATTTGATAAGGTCGAGTTGTTTCTGAACTTCTGGTTGTATTAATGCAAACTGTAAAGGCTGTGAACAAAGGCCCTCCATTAACTGATTTGATTCCAAGCCAGGTGAAATGCAGTTACGTATATTTTAGGCAGCAAAAAACATTTTCCATTCCAGACTGGTTACACTTCTAATGATAATGAGGTCATGATGGCTATGATAAAGACATTACGTCAACAATGACAAAATAATAATCACAATTTTCATTATTTGGTGGTAAGGTAGTAGGTTTCTTATAGACACTGTTTCTTGTTTCCAAGGCAAATCATATGCATTCAAAGGGCCTTTCCCTCCAGTGTGGAACCCTCTTGCCTACCTGGACTACAACAACCTCTGGAGGACAATGGACAAGATGGGGATGGAGGTAAAGGCCATTTTTATTCAGAACCGATTCCATTTTTTTTTTTTTTAAATAAGGTCAATGAACTGTTCGCCTGCATACATGAGACTTACCTGTAATACTTGTCTCCACAACACTGCTGCTGAATCTACATCACAAAACAGATACTTAAACACATACAGTGCAACATGTGTAATCTGATTCCCAAATGAATGATTCTAAAGAGTCGATTCATTGTAGTGAATCAAACACGTACAGCATGACAAGTATAGTCCGATTTCCCAAACAAATTACTTTCGAGTTCTTTTTAGTTTGTTGTTGAATGCAGCTGATATATTTACTTAATTTGATGATTTCGTGTAAATTAAATTTTTGGAACAAATTACTGTATTTAGTGAGTGATATACTGTAATTAGTGAGCTCTTTTTAGTGAATCGAATGCATACAGTGCAACCAGTGTAGTCAGATTTATGAACAAATGATTCTAATGAGTCTGTTCTAGTGAATAAAATACATACAGCTTACCAGTAACTGAGAACTAATTCTGGCAAGTTGTTCATAAAATTATGCAATTTGTCAGCAGTATTTTATAAATAACGAATACTACATTTTGTTTTGTATTATTTCATAAATTGTTAAAGAATCCTCAATGACAATGAAAAATATGTAAATCTGAACACACTTTCTCCAAGAATTGTTTTTTTTTTCTATTAAAGGGATACTTCACCCAAAAATGAAAATTACCCCATAATTTACTTACCCTCAAGCCATCCTAGGTGTATGAATACAATCAGAGTTGTATTTAAAAATGTCCTGGCTCTTCTAAGCTTTATAATGGCAGTGAATGGGTGATATTCAGTAGTCCAGTGGTTCGCAAACTTTTTGCAGTGTGCACCCCTTTCTAATGTTTGACATGTGTCAAGCGCCCCCACCAACTTACTCCAGATAAACACCACATCTTTAACAAATATTCACTGTATAAAGGGCTTGACATTAAGTTTTTAGCTCACCAGCCACTGTGGCTAGTGGTTTTCCAAAATTACTAGCCACTCAGCATTTTCACTGGCCATAATTTTGTTATTGGGAAATAACGTTTTATATGACTAAAGTTACTGCATACTAAAATTTATACAAAATTTACTAAAATTACAGGGTCATTTTTTTGCCTATTTAAAAGGCATTTTTCCCTAACCTTATTAAATGCATGCTTCATCTTTCATATTAAATTCTTACATTTTATTTATAGTTTCACTTAATATAATAAGACACTATAGGACTGTTACCAATCAAATATAATCAGTATTACCAAAACCGATCTTTCCCCTGCAGTAGAAACAGAAGCAGCTGAAGTGGCATATATTTTAAATAAACAAATATGAAATGTAGGGGGAAAAAATGCAAAGATAAGCTACTTTCAAATATGAAAGTAAACCACCAGTAGGTGGCAGCAAGTGACTTAATGAGTGAGTCATTGAGACGTTCATTCAAATGATTCGTTCAGACGGCTGAATCATTCAAGAATGAATCAAGTGCCTGTATTTATGAATGAACCACTGAATCATTGACTCAAATGATTCATTCAAAAACGCAGAATCATTCAGTAAGGAAACACCACTGTGTGTTGCTCAGAGATTTGTGACTGTTCTGCTGTGATCTTTGTTTGGAACTATTTTCGGTAACAAAATCAAGCAAAAACACTGAACATTGACAATAATGAACTAAAATGTAAGTCACATAAGTAATATTTGACAACACACAAGAGCGAGGTATTCGTCCGTTTTTTTTTTAAGGACAAAACTGCTTCGCGTTGTGGCCGCATCGCCACCTCAGGTGTGCATTATTTTCTAATAATTCAACAGATCAGAGTCAATTATTCTGCTTATACTATGGTTACCACACCTCAAGACATCAATCAGATGATATAGTTCAAGGCATTTGTCCATTTTTTGTCCTTACGCTCTTGTGTGTAGGGTTCATTTCTTACGCATCTCATCCAATGCCTGCATTGCTAATCGCCTAATTCCAAAACGTCATTTTAGTCATAGTAACGGAGACTTGAGCCGTTGAAGGCAGACTAATGCAGTTAATAGCCTTACTAAGTTATTAGAGAGAGAGAGAGAGATTAAGCATCTGAATTAACGTCGGAGCGTCTCTCAACAGTGTTCGGCAGCAGTGTCTCTACTAATAGTGAAACTTTAAGTTAATTTTCTTCAAGAACAGCGCCTATGTTACCTTGCTTGTGAGAGATGTCATGTAGCTTTAAAGTTGCTAAACTATTTTACTGATAAAATCATCAAGAGTAGCGCTAACAATGTTAGGGTGTGTGTTTCAATGTGTCTGTACTGTATTTCTGTCAGGACCTCTATCGTCAAAGATAACTTACAATTAGCATACATTTTAGGTTGGGGGTATGGTTCTGTTCTGGGCAACACTCCCTGCCCATCCATCCAGCCTGCATGGATAGGAGCAGGGAGAGCATAAATACCCCCCCAGGGTAAAAAGAACAGAACCAACATTAATGATTAATTATTTTATAAATCAACATAATTCAGTGGTCTACGCTCCATGTGTGTACGTCTGTAAGGCAGAGAGAGCGGGAGAAATAGAGTATGTGCTTTCCGTACATCGAAATTTCGGTGCTTCCCTAGTTAGATGTATAAATCAGATTAGTTGTCCGATCAGTCAAGTAAAATTCTCTTTCACTTGCCCCTTCAAAAAATCCACTTGTCCCAGACAAGCATAATGTCAAGCTCTGTTAGTATATATAAAATTCAACACGCCAAAGTGGGAGTGACCATGTTACATTTGGTGGGTGTTAATGTCAAGCACTGACTGTATATTAGAAAACATCAAAACATCAGTTATAAATAAAAAAGAATATTTAAGAATTCCATAACTTGCTAACATTTTTGCTAAGAATACTATATAACTTGCTAACATATCCTTAACATACCCCCCACCCCCTTTAGAGGAATTTTGTGGAGCACTTGATGGATTGGTGCAGTTTATTGGACTTCTATTGGACTATTGTATATCACCCATTCACTGCCATTATAAAGCTTAGAAGAGCAAGGACATTTTTGAATATAACTTGAGGGTGAGAAAATCATGGGTTAATTTTAATTTTTGGGTGAACTGTCCCTTTAAATTCTCGCATAATTTGGCAATACAATTTTGTTTAGAACATTGTTTCTTAAAAGGAATTGTTAGTTTAACCGGGATCAGAATTAATTCCAGTGAATCAACAGACTGATTGCATGATTGCAAATATGCACTTTAGATTCCTAAAGAAGCTCCGTGGAGGGCCCCTCATGCTGAAGAGTGGGACAAGATGACCATGCATCAACTCTTTGACCAGATTTGCTGGACCAGGTACAGAGAAGAGACCAATTAAACTCATGTAATGTCGTGGCATATTGGCTGTTAATGGCATATCCCTTTGCCCACGGGTTGCTTGCAGGGCCGCTCACCGCTTTGCCACTCTGTTCGTCAATGTGAACGTGACCTCTGAGCCCCATGAGGTGTCTGCTCTGTGGTTCCTTTGGTACATCAAGCAGTGTGGAGGCACTATGAGAATCTTCTCTACCACCAATGGAGGCCAGGTAGGCCTGTTTGTATACTTTATCTCGGTTGGTTATTTCTCTGACGAAGAGGAGAATTATTTATATGCCAAACATATGAACTCCACAACAACGTTTTCACAGTGTGTTTGTGCACATCTCTTTGGCTTTTTCACCGCACCACTGCTTGTGTTTACACTATAATTAACATCTGTGGGAGAACGAGAGAAAGGAAGGCAGAGGGAGTGAGAGATGGGGGGGTTAGAAATAGTGATATAATCAAGCTGTAGCTGTTCAATCCAATGTTCCTGCCAAGTCCAATATTCATTGTCACTGTTCAGTCTGTACCCCTAATTAAGTTAACCACAGCTCTCAAAATGGGTCTCGTTGCAAGGCAAAAAAATAGACTTTCTGTGGAAGAAAGAGAAATGTTTTGCTGTTATGAGTTTAGAAGAAGGGTTTCATAGGGTTAAAGGGAGAGTTAAAAAAATTATATTCAAACTGCATGTTTAAATATAGTCATGTCAGACATGTTGTAACAGGTTGGATGTCTGTGACAAATTGTAGCTTTTTTTCTCACGTTTCTCCTAACTGATTACTAAAGATCAACAAATACTGACCGATCCAATACAAATTATTTTTGTTTAAATATCCAATAACTCAAATGCAGTCCAATTTTTCATGGTTTATTTCTGACACAATAACAAGATCATTATACTACAATCTATTGTGTATTTTAGTAGTATATATTTCTCAAGAGAGGCAACCTTGTGTTGTGTCATACTCATTCATTCCTGTGACAATGAACTGATTATGTAACATACCAAAATAGTGGCCACTGTATCTGGGTCACATTTATATCAGGAACCTTCTAGCAAATGTGTCCTCTGATAGTACACAAATAAAGCAAATAACAGTTCTGTTTGCTAAATTAATAACAAACTGTCACTTCTTTTATCTTTATCTCACTATGGAATGACATTGTCAATAAACAGTTATGATCGGCCTGTTTCTGTTGTTTAACTTGTTTTTTATTCTGAACTTGTCTGATAAGGCATGTGCATGGTGGGCAGTATTATACAACTCTATCATAATTCTGTCTCTGAGAGACAGAGACACCTACTGGTGAATTAAAGAATTTCAGTCCTTGTTTAAATGTGAATGTTTATGTATATGACTATTAACCTGATCATATTTATTACATACAAGATGTAACCAAAGTATGGAAAACTGTTTTCTGCTGCCGCATATGACAGGAGCGCAAGTTTGCCGGAGGTGCCAGTCAAATCAGTGAGGCGATGGCGAAAGAGCTGGGTGACCGTGTGAAGCTGGGCAGAGCTGTCTACGGCATTGACCAGACTGGAGACCTCGTGGAGGTCAAGACAGTGAATGAAGAGATATACAAGGTGAGAATGCACACAATATATATATATATATATATATACATATATATATATATATATATATATATATACATATATATATATGTATATATATATATATATATATATATATATGTATATATATATATATATATACATATATTATATATATATATATATATATATACATATATATATATATATATATACAGTATAGTTATATTGTTTCTTGAGCAACAAATCAGCTGATCGTGTGACACTGAAGCCTGGAGTCATTCAGCTTTGCATCACAGGAATAAATTTCACTTTGAGCATATATATATATATATATATATATATATATATATATATATATATATATATATATATATATATATATATATATATATATATTATATTTTTTTTTTTTTTATTTTTATTTAAAGTTGTGTAAAATGTCTTAACTTTGGGTTTCCAATCAAATAAAGAGCTAAAAATTGTTTTTGTCGTATTGGGCAGATTCAGTCAGGCACATTGCTTTGTGGTATACATTTTTCCAATTCAAGTAGAAAATCATACCCCATATTCTGTGCACATACACAAAAGTGCATAATACACACAATATACATACTGCATAAATGTGTTCCTGTGGCTCAGTGGTAGAGCATTGCGTTATCAGTGCAAAAGGTTGTTGGTTGGATTCCCAGAGAACACATGTTAGGTAAAAAATGTTGTGAATGCACTGTAAGTTGCTTTGGATAAAAGTGTCTGCTAAATGCATAAATGTAAATGTATAAATGTTAATATGTGACCCTGGACCACAAAACCAGTCATAAGGGTCAATTTTTTGAAATTGAGATTTAAACATAAATAAGCTTTCCACTGATGTATGGTTTGTTAGGATCTGACAATATTTGGCGGAAATACAACTATTTGACAATCTGGAATCTGAGTGTGCAAAAAAAGGAAATCGCCTTTAAAGTTTTCCAAATGATGTTGTTAGCCATCAATATTACAAATCAAAAATTAAGTTTTGATATATTTACAGTAGGAAATTTACAAAATATCATCATGGAACATGACCTTTACTATATAATTATTATTATAATAAAGAAATTTTTATAATTTTTAAAGAAAAATCGATAATTTTGACCCATACAATGTTTTTTGGCTATTGTTAAAAATATACCCCAGCGACTTAAGACTGGTTTTGTGGTCCAGGGTCACACATAGTAGTGTGCTAGCTTTTGAGTTTAATAACCACTGAGTAGGCAGTATTTTACATTTCATGCCAAATCGGTTAATTTGAAGGACAAATGTACCACTTTGAAGTATGTATAACCATGTATGTGTCTAAGCTTGCTGGATTGTTATCAGTAAGCCGCTCTTCATCCCTCTCTCCTGGTCACATCCTCTTTCCTGTGCTGAAAGCTTATTAAAGGCTGCTGTAGAGCTGCTTAACCCTCAGAGGAGGAACAGTGGGGGAGACTGGAACCACTATATTGAACAATATGTCCTTACATATACTGTATACACTACTGTTCAAAAGTTTGGAGGCTTTACTATTTTTTTTTATTATTATTTTTTTCTTTTTAAGAAATCTCTTATGCTGATCAAGGTTGCATGTATTAATTTATTTGAACATGAATTTTATTCCTGTGATGGCAAAGTTGAATTTTCAGCAAAATTGTTGTGTGCAGTTATGAGTTCCACGTTTCTGAGAGGTTTTGATACTGTAAATCCATTAAAGCAAAGTAAAACTCTTTTTGTTATATACAAGGTAACAGAGACATTTTCAGCAAAATCCCTCAGATAGAAGGAACCTTTTAATGTGTGGCATTCCCAAAAAATCTCTTACAAGAGCTTTATATGTGTTGTTAATGGGCACAGTACTGATGGTTTGTGGGGTTTGACCATCCCTTCTACTCAACAGTCCTTTTAACACTTAACTATCTAAAATGATGTATGTGTAAAAAAATAAATAAATGTTAAGAATTTTATTTTTCTCTGTTCTTGTAGGCCAAATATGTTATACTTGCCATACCACCAGGGCTGAACTTGAAGATCCATTTCAACCCTGAACTGCCCCCTCTGAGGAACCAGCTCATTCATAGAGTCCCCATGGGCTCAGTCATCAAATGCATGGTGTACTACAAAGAGAACTTCTGGAGGAAGAAGGGTCTGTACTACTTGTCCACTTTCTATTACATAAATCACATGAAAGCCAGTTACAAACGAATCTTGGGACTGAAGTTGCATTAGCTGCATGCAGTGTTGTTATTGTTAACTAAAATGATAACAAATTGGTTTTGTTATTTGAAATAAAGCTGAAATGAAACTTAATCTTAAACTTAAATGAAAACTAGAAATGTTGCATTGGCAACCAACTAAAATAAAATAGGTTGAAGTACTAAAATTACTAAAACTAAACCTGAAATGAGTCGAAATATTTTAAAAAAAAAGTAATAAAAATGAGAAAACACATAAAAATATTAAAATCTAAGCTAAATAAAAACTAAAACTGAAAATATAAAAATAAAAGCTAAATCAAAATATTATTAAAAACTATGTAATTAATAGTAAAATAACACTGGTTGCACAGTCTGTATGCTAACCTGGGCTGCTTTATTTTTTTCAGGATACTGTGGTAGCATGGTGATCGAAGAGGAGGAAGCACCTATTAGTCTCACTCTTGATGACACTAAGCCTGATGGGTCTGTGCCTGCTATAATGGGGTAAATGAAGTGAAGAGCTTTCTATCGTAGGATGAACATGAGCTACAAACAAAATAAGTGAGATGTTTGAGGTTACAGGACAGTAAGCTGGCTCCTTCTCTTTACAGTTTCATCCTGGCACGAAAATCCAGGAAATTAGCAGGCCTGACAAAAGAGGAGAGGTATATATTTCTTTGTTTTCATATTGGTAAAATGTCACTATGCCTGTGCTGAAATGATTATTCTTACCAGAATGTTGTAAACCATTTCAGAAAGAGAAGGATCTGTGAGATTTATGCTCGTGTGCTCGGCTCAGAAGAAGCATTAGATGTGAGTCTCCACAACCAGAAGTCATCCTTCAGTCTTAGCATTTTTTAATAACTTTTCACGCTTCATTTTTATGGCGATATCTTCTTTAGCCTGTGCACTACGAGGAGAAAAATTGGTGTGAGGAGGAGTACTCTGGTGGCTGCTACACTGCCTGCTTCCCCCCTGGTATCATGACACAGTATGGCAGGTTAGTGCACTGCATTATGCAAGCCGGCTGATGGTAAACTAGAGCATGCATTGACAGGAGAAGTGACCGTTTCTCTCTGTTTCAGGGTCCTGAGGGAGCCAGTGGGCAGGCTGTACTTTGCAGGAACTGAAACAGCCACAGAGTGGAGCGGTTACATGGAGGGGGCTGTGCAAGCTGGAGAGAGAGCCAGTAGAGAAGTGCGTTCTTAGCTAATAGTAATGTATAATAAATTGTATTAATAATTGCATTAAATAAAAACTGCATTAAATTAGAAAAAAAAATCTTACTGACCCAAGACATTTGAATAGTAATGTGTGTACAGGAAGCGCTTCTAAACTAACACATACACTTGCTTGCTACCTGTTAACGATCTTGTATAAAAAACTAAAGCACTTTTTGTCATTTGCTCTACATAGGAGTGTCTGCTAAATGCCTTAAATGCAAATGCTAATTGAAGTTTATGTCTGATTTTGAATATTGTCATTTGAAGGAAAAGCTCTAAATACTGTATGCTTTTTTCTTCCAGATTTTGTGTGCAATGGGAAAACTCCATGCAAGTCAGATCTGGCAGCCAGAGCCTGAATCACTGGTATGAATTGCACTTTTGAATGCACTTAAGAAACATGTTTTCATTGTTTCATTTCACTTTTAGTTTTGGATCTTGTACAAATTCTACTCTGAACACTTGTCCTCAGGATGTCCTGGCCCAGCCATTTGTCACCACATTTTGGGAAAGAAACTTGCCATCCGTTGGGGGATTACTCAAATTCATGGGCGTGTCCTCCTTCCTGGCTCTGGCCACAGCTGCAGGAGTGGTTGCCTACAAGAAGGGGCTCCTCCCACAGAGCTAAAGCCCCTCCCACTTTCACAACCTGTTCTCTGTGAGCTGGCCTTGTGATTGTGATGTTCAATCACCTAATCACGGTCATAATGCCACCTGGGTATGTGGCCTAGTTACTTAGATGAGATTTGACACACAATTACTCAGTCATTGTTAAAAATTAACCAAGTGATTATTATGGCTTAATGAGTAGCTAGTAATTATTAATGTGGGAATTACCCTGTCAAAGAATTCACAAACTAGCCATATTAAATGAACCGAACTTGTGACATTCCACAACCATTCATTGCATGTGTGAGAGCGTGGCTGCATCCGAAAACTTAGGCAGCTGACTTGCTGCCTCGCTGCCATATGAGGCAATGACTTTGCAGGCAGCATTTTTGCACGAAGGCACCTCATGAAACTGATTTCGGACAGGCTTTTGAGGCAGAGTAACGGTTTAATGATCTACAGCAAAATATAGAGAGCTTTGGTGATAAATAAGTGAATATTTCATTACTGCAATATTAATTTCTCGCTAGAAATGACATCAAAAGTGGAAAACGTTGATCAAAAATGTACATTTACACACAAACTGACCACCGACTGCAACTTTCAGATCAAACATCTATATTCTAGCTTAACTGTCACGGAATGGAATGCACAGAATTGTGGGATATCAAAGGCAGCGAAGGATACATCTATGCCGCCTTCAAAAATCGGCCAGAGGAAGGCAACTCTGGAGACAGGAACTGAAGCTAACATTGAATTCGGACGTGCATTGATGCCTTACTACCTTGGAATGCGTCCTCCAAAGGCAGCATTTTTCAGTTTTCGGATGCAGCCACGTGTGTTTTCCACCAGTCTTATTGATTGCCTCTGCTAATTTCAGGTGCTGTTCTCAGGAACTCGTTAATTAACCTTCCAAAATATTGAAGTGACATTACAGAGATTAGATTAGCATTTAGTCGTGCATTTTATTGGACTCTACAGCAGAGACTTTGAGAATATCTTCTCTACATCACAACACAACACAGAAGCTGTATTAGCTTCAGCACAATTCAATATATCACTCATGAGAGAAGCAGAGGCTGTTCTTACATTCATTCTCAGCATACAAACGAAAGTTAGTACAGACTGGCTTTATGTTTCTGGTAATATAATGAAGTGAAATCTATCAGTCATAGAGAGCTGATTTGAAGGTTGTCCCAGTGTTTAATGTCATTTCTAAAAGCTACTATATGACTGAATCATATGAAAGCATTTGAATGTACTTTTACATATTAGATTTTTTAATGTAACAGGCCAGTGTATACTTGAAATCTGAATTTGTTTTTTGACATGCATTAATTTTCAACCGTCCATTGTTTAACAATCCTCTAATCCCATAGTATATCATTAATAGAAAAAAAATGTTAAAATGAAATGTTAATTTGTAGACAAATATAAAGGCTTTCCCAGTTTATTTAAATCCTTTAATAGTTTTTTTTTCTTTTTTCCCATCTACCAGCCTTGACACAAAAAAAAAAAAGACAATCTACCAGCCTTGTGACAGACAGACAGATAGATAGATAGATAGATAGACAGATAGACAGATAGACAGATAGACAGATAGATAGATAGATAGATAGATAGATAGACAGATAGACAGATAGACAGATAGATAGATAGACAGATAGATAGACAGATAGACAGATAGATAGATAGATAGATAGATAGATAGATAGATAGATAGATAGATAGATAGTGTTCCTTCCTTCACCTCGGAGCAGTAACCTGTTCAATATAATTTAAGGAACAATTATAAAATTGTGTATGGTGCTTCATTAAAGTTATTCAGATTCTTGCCATCTTCAGTTATTTAATTATACCTAGCAAATTATATATATAATTGCTGTATTGGCAAAAGAACAGCAAGTGGCTAAATCTCTCTCTCTCTCTACATATATACACATGAAATGTATAGTTCATTGTCTAAAATTACAATTAATTGAGAAGGAGGTGATATAGCCCCAGACAGACAGATAAGAAAATAAAATGCATTGTGTGTAAAACTAAAGTGTGTAAATTTTGTTGTTTGTTGTGGTGCCTTTATCTGATGTAGTACTCCTCATTTCTCAAGTGCCTCTGTGCTGATGAGCTCCTCCAGTTTTGAACATTGTCCCTGCATCGGTCACTGGCTCCTTTAGGTGATGCTTTATAAAATCAAGCTCCTTTCACAAGAGTTAGAAACAGAATTTCTGGTCAGAGATTTGTGAAGCTTTTTGACTGATAAATCTGTATTTAAGCAACATTAAAAACTCACTGCTCTGTTATTCAGCATACAATGGAAAGCTTTTACAACTGCTTTCTAAAGAAGCCACTGATGCTCCAGGACTGACAGAATCAGAGGCGAAGCCACTCTTGACTGTTGACTACAATGTTTGATAAGAAAACTTTCTATCTGTGACCTACATCTTGGTTAGAGTCTGGTCCACGTGAACTTAATGATGTGGTGACACTTTTGTCCTGACATGTTGTATTTGCTGTAACTCCTCCACCTGGTGTGCTAGTGAATTGTGCCTCTGTGTGTGTGTGTGATGCTAACGCTTTTCCAAAACCACATAACATTTCCCCTTATACCATATCCGTATCACAATGCTCCAGTTTGCATAGCTGCCCTGCTATGATCAGGCCCCTTTGTCTGATTTTGTGTGCGTATCACAATGTCCAATGGTCTAGTCTTGTAATTGCATTATTTGATCTCTTTGTACAAATTCAACGACTAAGGTGATAATAAAAGTGTGTGATTTACCTCCAGACCTTGCGTATGCCTTTCTTTTGTTATCAGTGCATACAACATTCTCATCTGAATTGCTCCCCTTAAAGTCACAAGCATCTTGACTGGCGTGATGTCCTCCTTCAGGGAAGAAAGCAGAGGAGGCTCTTTCAGCAAATATGAGCTCATTTCAACCGCAGCAGGGCATGAACCGCCTCAGCCACTGATTTCCCTGTTGAAAAAACAGCATATGCTGGTTATGTATGTTTTGAAGCATGGCAACTGGTTTGAGCTGGTCCTAGTTCCTTAGGTTACATGGAAATAAAATTTAATATAAGCTTCTTTTTTGTCTTGATGTTTTGTCTTTCTGTGATTTTGTATGATTATACAATTTACATGAAAATTAAAATCTTTTTGTGTGACAAACTCTAAGTGTTTATTGTAAGTTTTTGTTTCTGAAAACAGAAATCTGAGGATAACGATCCTATAATTCCACAGTATATTATTATGTAAATATTCAAATGTAATTTAAAAAATGTAAATTTAATGTTAGAAAATGATTTTTTTAATAAATGTTAATTTGTAGACAAATATAAAGGCTTTCAAAGTTTATCTAAATGGTTTAATAAGGTTTCTTTCTTTTTCCCTATCTTCCAACCTTATGACAGAGAAACAGAAGTATTATCTTTTAAGACGTTCACCCCTTTTGACCATTAGAGGGTGCCAATGTACCACTGTTATAACTCTATCTATCCCTCTTTCTGTCTCTTTAATATTATGAATATTGTTGAAAATGCATTAGCATAAAATGATTATTGTGTTCCTCAGACAAAGAACTTTACTGAGCATGTGCTAAAAATTGTCGTCACTCAACTTGAGTGTGTCCTTTGTCTCGTCTTGGCAAGGTAAATTAAGATTATGAATCGACATTAATAGGAAACCTAATACTATTTGCTCTATGAAAATATTGGCAGAAATCAATCTGGCAAATGTTATCGCTTCGTCGTCACTCCCTACAATGTCTCTCACCATCCCAGCTTAAAGTTCAAAAGAAGCATCAGTGTTGTATAGAGATAAGGGATGCTGGGATATCATATCGCCTAATGATACTTTGAAGTTGTGAATGCTGAAAATGGGCTGAAGTGCAGATAAGGGGAAAAACAAGAATAAATTTGTGCGAATAAGCACTGGATAAGACTCCTCCAGAGAGGAGAGAGAAGAACAGAAGCTTCAACACCAAACATCATCAAACGGGGGAGAGCAAATCCCACATTAAAAAGGAGAAAGAAAATATCCCAGAAGACACCCTTTAGAGATGACCAGGGGTCCTTATAAGAATTTAGTGTTCATGATAAACTGTTCTGTGTCAATGTACAGTATTGAGGAATAAGAGGCACTATATAATTCATATCAGAGAGCCTGCAACCCCTTCGGCTCATGACTATTATGTCTATTCAGGATTATGGGAAAATATAAGCAAAGGATACATCCATGCCTTCATAAATAGACAGGCAAAGACATCTTATTTTGAAAGGATGTTATACAAACACGAGCATCAGTAAAGCATTTTCAGGCTTGCAGCCTCTATCCCATTATTAAATAGATAGTTCTGACTGTGACTGACCTACTGTAGAGCCTACTGTTAAACTAATTATTTGTTGGTGGAAAAACAGTTTTATTAATAATGTCACGATTGTGTTGTATATACACGCACAAAGAAGATGAAGAGTCACAGTCTGTAAACCACATTTTAGTACATCCTCAGACCTCAGTAATATGACGATAAGGCATCATGCCTCAGACTAAAAGGCTTCAGTCATTGGATTAAACGTCATTGCGCCTCAGACTGAAAGGCTTCAGGTCTCAGGAAAAACAACATCAGGTGTCAGGTCTCAGACAAAAAGGCATCAGGTGAAACGGCCTCAGACAAAAAGGCATCAGGTGAAACGGCTTCAGACAAAAAGGCATCGGCGAAACGGCTTCAGACAAAAAGGCATCGGGCGAAACGGCTTTAGACAAAAAGGCCTCAGGCGAAACGGCCTCAGACAAAAAGGCATCAGGTGAAACGGCCTCAGACAAAAAGGCATCGGGCGAAACGGCTTTAGACAAAAAGCAATCAGGCAAAATGGCTTCAGACAAAAAGGCATCGGGCGAAACAGCTTTAGACAAAAAGGCATCGGACGAAACGTCTTCAGACAAAAAGGCCATCGGGGCGAAACGGCTTTAGACAAAAGGCCTCAGGCGAAACGGCTTTAGACAAAAAGGCCTCAGGCGAACGGCTTTAGACAAAAAGGCCTCAGGCGAAACGGCTTCAGACAAAAAGGCATCGGGCGAAACGGCTTTAGACAAAAAGGCATCAGGCGAAACGGCTTTAGACAAAAAGGCATCGGGCGAAACGGCTTTAGACAAAAAGGCCTCAGGCGAAACGGCTTCAGACAAAAAGGCATCGGGCGAACGGCTTTAGACAAAAAGGCCTCAGGCGAAAAACGGCTTCAGACAAAAGGCATCGGGCGAAATACGCTTTAGACAAAAAGGCCCTCAGGCGAACGGGCTTTAGACAAAAAGGCATCGGGCGAAACGGCTTTAGACAAAAAGGCTCAGGCGAACAACGGCTTCAGACAAAAAGGCATCAGGCGAAACGGCTTCAGACAAAAAGGCCTCAGGCGAAACGGCTTTAGACCAAAAAGGCATCGGGCGAAACCGGCTTTAGACAAAAAAGGCATCGGGCGAAAAACGGCTTCAGACAAAAAGGCATCGGGGCGAAACGGCTTTAGACAAAAAGGCCTTCAGGCGAAACGGCTTCAGACAAAAAGGCATCGGGCGAAACGAAGGCACCGAACAAAACTCCTCAAAAAAAAAGGCATCGGCGAAACGCATCAGACCGAAACGGCTTTAGACAAAAAGGCATCGGCGAAACGGCTTTAGACAAAAAGACATCAGGCGAAACACATTGGACAAAAAGGCCTCAGACAAAAAGGCCTCAGGCGAAACGGCTTCAGACAAAAAGCAATCAGGCAAAATGGCTTCAGACAAAAAGGCATCGGGCGAAACAGCTTTAGACAAAAAGGCATCGGACGAAACGTCTTCAGACAAAAAGGCATCGGCGAAACGACCTCAGACAAAAAAGGCATCGGCGAAACGACCTCAGACAAAAAAGCATTGGGTGAAACGGCTTCAGAAAAAAAGGCTTCGGATAAAAAAGGCCTTTAGAGGCGAATGGCCTCTGACAAAAAGGCATCGGCCTAAAATAAAAAAGAAAAAAACGAAACCGCATAAAAAAAAAACAGGCGAAACGACCTCAGACAAAAAAGCATTGGGTGAAACGGCTTCAGAAAAAAAGGCTTCGGATAAAAAGGCCTCAGGCGAAACGGCCTCTGACAAAAAGGCATCGGGCAAAACGGCTTCAGATAAAAAGGCATCTGGTGAAAAAGTCTCAGGCAAAAAGGCATCGGATAAAAAGGCCTCAGATACAAATGCAACGGGCGAGTTAAGAAGTAGCCTATCTGATCAATTTTCTTACAGTTTTAATTAGGCTAAATGTTACACTGGTTATGTTCTATACAGAACAGAACATAACATCCCACATTAACATTAATAAGAAAAAAAAATGCAATGAATCAAAATGAAATATTCAAATTCAATACATATAATACAATAATAATACAAATTTACAAAATTCTATCGATTCGGTACCACTTCTAAACTGTGTGCATGTGACGTCACAATGAGGCAGGGCAACACTAAACTTACACCTGAGTCCGTTTTGTCCAATGCCTTTTTGTCTGAGGCCATTTCACCCGATGCCTGATTGTACAAGACCTGACACCTGACATTGTTTTTCCTGAGACCTGAAGCCTTTTAGTTTGAGGCATGATGCCTTTTCATCAGATGACTGAGTCTCTGAGGTCTGAGGATGTCCTAAAATGTACACCGTACTCACTGTAAATTCCAACAATCTAAATACAGAGCAACAGACACCAGACAACTGAACCAACACAGAACTGAGCTAAATACACACAAGACACCTTAACATAATCAAATGAATAATCATCACAACCAACTCAATGGGAAATGGAAAACGAAGTCCAAACTAAGGCAGACATGATTAATGTAGCCTAACCAGTGCTTGAAGTGGGCCAGTACGCAGTACCAGCACTTCTATATTTTAGCCTTTAGAGTACCTGCACTTTTTTGTGCGTAGAGTAAAAGCGTCTGGGTCTGGGTGATTATGTGATCCCATATATGATTAGAAAGGACACTACATAAATCACACTACCCAGGCGATCACCTCTTATCTAGACCAATCACGTGAATGAATCCAAGCAGTGTGTGTGTGGGGTGCGAGAGCATGTCAGGGGAGGCATGCAGAGTAGTAGAATAATAATTAATTATTGATTACTAATTTGAATCTTTACTTTATAATAAAAATAATATTTTAAAATGTAAAGAAACAGGCTTTTGCGATCACATCAGTTTAAACCGGTATACGAATTCAAACAGTAAGTTCAAAACAGCGCCAGGCTAATGCAGAGAAAACGCGGCCGATTTCATCAGCGATTGCGGATAGAATAGTGACTTACGTCCAGATGTCAGTAAAATAATTATTTTCAGCGTGCATTTGGCTTAAAAGAAAGAGTTTTTATAATGAACGCTGATTATGCGGTGGTCAGAGGTTTAACAATTCTGAATGGATCAGTATAATAGAAAAGGCAGGCGATTTAGGGGTCTTTGGCGTCTCCCTGTGGTCCTGTTTGGTATCACAGCTCGACTTTAGCTAATTTTTATTGAAAACTTTTATTTATTGATTGATTGTGGCAATATACATACATTGTGAATTATTAAAAAGTACTTATTTATTTAATATAAATAAAATTGAGTACCGGCACTTCTTTTTTTCCACTTCAAGCACTGAGCCTAACTATTTATTGAAGAATGTTTCTTCTACATGGGTCTCTTTTTAATATTTTGTTATGATTTTACCACTGTTACGGGTTAATCACTAATTGCACAACGTTTATTTATCTTCTCATGTTTCATATTAATTTGCATTGGTAATTTCGCTGCAGAGCACGCTGCAGAGCTCATATTGTCAATTGAATGCTTGCTTATTTTGATAAATAAACATCATTTTCTGAAATTATACAAATTGAGAGTTGATCATAAAATATTAATAAAATGAACTGGTGATTTGCTGATTTGTTCCTTTGATGTCTTGAGGGCTTCTAAAATTTGAAAATCTTAGTGATCTGATTTGTATTAATGGAAATGGAAGCACATGTCTGAATCCTGCCACCATCTTTTCAACAGCATTCACAATTTAGTCATGTGTTATTTATTTGCGAAATGAGTGGGCAAATGGCGGCCATTCGGGGTCTACTGTAAAGATTAATTGTACAGATCAGTGGATTGATTTTATTTATGCAGTGAATTAGATAGATAGATAGATAGATAGACAGACAGACAGACAGACAGACAGACAGACAGACAGACAGACAGACAGACAGACAGACAGACAGATAGACAGATAGACAGATAGACAGATAGATAGATAGAAAGGATTTGGTGAAAATCATAGATAGATAGATAGATAGATAGATAGATAGATAGATAGATAGATAGATAGATAGATAGATAGTATGGCAAACAGGTGGTTCATTGAAAAATCCCAGGTCTGAAGAATATCATGGTCCATGGTTGGATACTGTATAGTCCATTCCACTGGAGATATGCTGCAGGCATGCATTAAGTCACATTATTGTTAGGCTAATGAAGTCTATTCAAATCTGGTGTCTCCAGAGTGATTCTGAATGAAAGAGGCAAACAAAGGAGGTCAAATGTGACCTGCTAATAATTTGGCCCTTAACGAGAAGGTGAGGTCTATAATAAAGAAAACAGAAGCACAGGCACTGCACGAACCCACAGGGGAAACGGTCAGCTGTGTCACAGACAAACTGAGGGGCCACCTTAGAATAAAGTGTGTCAAAAGCAGCTATAGAACAAGGAAGGTACCTGGATGCTCATTTATTTATTTATTTTTTAAAGGGGTCATATGATGCGATTTAAAATTTTCCTTTCTCTTTGGAGTGTTACAAGCTCTTGGTGAATAAAGAAGATCTGTAAAGTTGCAAAGACTAAAGTCTCAAATCCAAAGAGATATTCTTTATAAAAGTTGAGACTCGTCCACGTCCCCCGAAATGGCTCGTTCTAACACACGCCCACATCTCTACGTCAGTATGTGGGAAGATTTGCATAACACCGCCCAGATGTTCACGCAAACCATGCATTCACACCGCCACTGTCGAGAGCGTCAAAGTGGCCGGAAGTCATTTATTTTCAATGTGAGCTGGTGTTGAGCATTGGCGCAGCGCGACTTGGACGTTGAGATGTCGAGGAGAGTTGAAATCAGAGCAACTTTATGGTAATGAGCTATGACACGGTTCGGCGGCAACCAATCGGAACGTAGAATTCCACCGCTTGAGAGGATTCCAGAGAACACAGCCTAAACTTTGGTTCCGACCACATTAGTTCCCAACCAAAATGGAGGAGAGGTTGATTATTGCTGTGGCGGTTTTGCAATAATCTATGATGTGTCCCTGTTTACGTAAAGGGACATAAAAAAAAAAATTATACGTGGACCAAGGTGTCTGAGATTGTTCATGTTTCTCGTGAGTTGCTGATGTGCAGTAACGTTATAAGAATAATAATCTAATAATATAATAAATAATATTACAATAGTCCCAGTTTACTTTTAAACCGTTAAACAAGTTTCCCTGATTATACTTACATTAAGTAATGTTTATACCTGATTATACTTAAGTAACATTTTCAATGCAGGACCTTTACTAGAGTATTTTTACAGTGTTGTATTAGTGCTTTATACATTATTAGGTAAAGGATCTTAATACTTCGTCCACAACAATAATTAATGAGGTTAACTTATAACATTATCCTCATTGTGGTTAGTCTGCACAAGATCAACAAGCTTGTTTGCTTTGCTTTTAAATACAAGATAAGCATTCAATCTACGTCAGAGCGTCCACGAATCTTTCTACAGCATTGTTAGCAAGGCGGCCAGAGCCATTTTTGACGCTCTCAACGGTGGCGGTGTAAACGCACAGAAAGAAAAAACACCCACCTTTTATTCTCACTGTAACATTGAAACTACCACCTCCACCATACCAAAAAAACCTGCTGTGCGTTTCACTGTGAAAGTGAAACTACTTTGTTTGGCCTTCCAAAAGAGGATGATATCTGCTTCGTCATGCCTGGAGCTTATCCGTGCTGGTCGCTGAGGAAATACATCAACTTTGCTCACTCTCTGCTCACTCAAGGCCGCGGTGTGTGACGCTGTTTCGTTGAGAAAGTGAAACTACTTTGTTTTTGCCTTCCAAAAGAAGACACGACTAGAAATCATGTTTATATCACGTTTATAATGGGTTTTATGTTTATGTCTCGTCGCTCAGGCCGGACATGGCATCACAATATGTTAAGAGGCATAACATTTCCGTCACACGCTTGAGGCAAGAGTAAGCAGCTCTTAAATAATGACCATATTATCCTGACTTGTAGTCAATAATTCATAATGTTCTGTTATTGTTTCTCCCTCTGTTTTCTGGTTTTATTTTTTAAATGAATGTTCTGGATTATTTACAAATTACATGCATATAGCTTCTAGATTTGAACATGTCCACAAGTGAAAACTGGGGCAGCTTTTCACTGTGTGTCCGTTACACATATGTTTGAGCAAGTCTTAAGCGGCTCACTGACAGATGAGAGCCGTGAGTGGGAGTTTAGAAGTGCCAAGATAGATAGAGAAGTGTGAACGCAGCACCAGTGAGGAGTTAATCACAAGCGCAGTGTGAGGGCAAACAGCTGAACATTGGCCAGCAGCTGCAGGAGGGATCCTCACTTCTTCCCTGGACTGCTATCATGAGTTTGCAACTACAGAATAGAGATGTTGCCAGAGTCTGTCAGACCACCATGCCATTACTGACCTGACCATAGGACCACACAAGAAATCAAAACAACTTACAAAAATACAAAAAAAAGACAAAAATCATAACATATACAAAAAACAACTAAAAAAAAAAATTTAATACACAAATTATAATACAGATAGAAACATATTTAGTTAAAAACACTCATATGCATACAGAGAATAGAGCAGAAGAGAGTAAAAATAGTTGTTGGTAACACTTTATTTTAAAATGTCCTTGTTACACATGTTACATATACTTACTATTATAATAACAATGAATTATGCATAATTACATGCAAGTAACCCTAAGCCAAACCCTATAGTAAGAACATGTAGTTAATTAAAATTACTCAGTACTTAAATGTATAATTACACTGAAACAAGGACACTTTAAAAAAAGTGTAACCTATTTGTTATAAAGGTTTGCTGTAGTAGATCAGCATCTGTGGCTGAAACCCAAAATTGCAAATTACCTGTAAAGGAACTGGTTAATTTTTTCAGACTGGAACTGACTAGCTACAAAACTAAAAATGCAAGTACCTATTAACATACATGTTGATCAGACCCACTGAAAACCGTTCCCCTGCTCCATTTGTTGTTTTATGTTTCTTTGAAACTTTTGCATGCACATGTTGTTGAAAGCTTGGAAATTGTAAAAGGGTGGAAATTTTCTTCTGCGTTCACAAAAGACTTGTTTCAAATGGATAAATATACTGTAGCTAGTTAATGCAGTTTCAACCATTTTGCATTTGTGCTCAGAATAGAAAACAGTATCATCTGTGAATTCTCATATTTAGCAGTAATCATCTATGCACGACAGAATTCACAATGGCTAATAGGCTCTAATTAGCTTTCATTATTGGAATGCATTTGATTGAAGCATGTGTCCCCCCAGTTTTAAGAGAACAGTTTCTCATGTGCATAAGAACTCTTGTGGCTGCTATTGTGTCACATCTGCGATCAATTTCTTGATGTGGAGTTAGTGAGTAAATCACAGGCCTGATAAGTAGAAAGCTTGTGGTTCAGTTCACACAAAAATCAAGCAAGCTACCTTGCTAATATGACCGAAAATGTTATATTTAAATGTATCTGGATTAATGTAGACATAGCCTAGTCCCAGTCATTCTACTCCCATTAAACATAAAATTGATAATTTGTTTCTTAATCAGTCAATAAAAGTATTAATTTCAAGCTCCAGTCAGGTGACGCCAGACCACGTCACCTTCTGTCCACTGCTGTCTGACAACAGCAGCAATTTCATGCTAAATGATCCTCTCAGAAGAAACAACGGATTGTTTTTCATCAGCGGGATGAGGCATCTTTGAGAGCAGCCCAGAGGAAAGCAAAATACATCCAGAGAACAAATCTCATTGTAAATGCGCTGTGCACCCTCAGGAAAGAGAGTTAAATGAAGTTTGATCTGCACTCTCTGTAAAACCATTCCAGGGATATTTACATGATGAACCAAAACACTGCAGCATCAAACAGAATACTCACAAAGGGTCAAGCCTCCTGAAAAAAAGAACATTGCTGAAATAGAGTGGATGAATCTAAATTAACAAATCGTGACATTGCCCCAGGGATTGGATTGGTCTGAACAATGCAGATTCACAAAGAAACAAAAATAATCAAAATGAAAAAAGAAGCTGGAGGAATAGGAATGCTCATGAGGACAATAACAATCTCAAACAAACAATAAAGCAGTATAGTGAAGGCTGAACATTGAAAATGAAAGAGAAGAGTGGTGAAAAGCCTCCTTAAAACAACATCCACTGCTGCAAACGGAAAAACCATGCAAATATAAGAAAGGAATAATTGACGACGGGCCATTGAATTATGTAAGGAATAATTGACGACAGGACATTGAATTATTAGAAAAATAATGCACACCCAAGTTCGCGTCGTGGCCGTTACACCTCGGGTGTGCATTATTTTTCCAATAATTCAATGTCCTGGAATCAATTATTCCACTTATACTATGGTTACAACACCTCAAGACATCGATCAGATTATACATTTAAAGGAATTAGTCTGTTTTTGCACTTAAATTGCTATTGTAAGTAGGATTATTTCTTCCGCATCTCATCCAACGCCTCTTTTGCTAGTTCCAAAATGTAATTTTAAAGCTTCTAATGGAGGCTTGAGCCGTTGATAGCATTTTAATGCAGTTATTAATGAAGTTATTAGAAAGAGAGCAAGAGAGACAGACAGAGACACACAGAGAAAGAGAGAGAGAGATAGAGAGAGCTTGTGTGAATTAGGCTACCTCTGTTATGTTGTTGTTTTTGTTAGTCCTGTGTGCTTTATAGGTACTGTATGCTAATTTCCGTTATTACAGTTAACTATGCGAAGTCATATGGAACTGTCATGCGATCAAGAGAGCTGCCTGGAACTACGTTCGCTGTGCGTTTCCCTGAAAATATTTGCACGCCTCAGAACGTTCATCAGCCAATCAGATTCAAACATTCAACGGCCCGTAGTATAACAATGTATCAATGCATATCATTAGGCATAAAAGATTGTCTTAATAAACACATTCATGTCTTTTGACTTCTAATGTGAATGGCCTGTTGCTGCTCTGCTTTTCATTTGGAAGCTCCATTAGTTAGATGTTTTTAGCCTGAATTAGATCTTGCAGCAGGTGAGACCATCCTGTTCATCAGAGAAAAAATGATCAACATCAATCAGGATGAGTTATGTGTCAGACTGTCTCATTTACTTTTCAGTCATTAGCATCAGCATCAGTGGGTGGATAATTGGTTTTCTATTGATGGGTTTCTATGTCAAAGGACATAAAGAAGTGTACAATTCATTGAAATTACAGAGTGATGTTCATTGCCAACATGCCACAAGAAAATGTATTTTCCCTTTTTTGAACAGGTCAGGTTTCTCATTTTCTAGGTGTGCTGTTAGTGTACAAATTATACAATGACTTTAGGAGAATGGAAGAATTTGCTGCTTTTTTAAAGCAATTTTAAATGCATGATAATTTATTACATGTAAATACAATTTTCACAGGGTAATCTGTTTGTCTTATATGTTATATTATTGTGTTACTCAGTTTGTCTTATACTTGCTATGATCTCCCATATACTGACATAGCAGTTTATCTTGCTTTAGATTACTTGTTATTCCAAATCCAAAAATGTGAAAAGGATCTATGGAAAGCATGTGAGCACTGTTGCTATGGTATACTGTAGCTCCTCTGGCAACTGTGACTTTTGTTTGTTTGCATCTATTTGGTAACAGGTGAAATATTCCAAAAAATATTCATTTGGTAAATAGAGCACTGAGCTTTCAAACTCTGACTCTTAACTCAGTAGATAAAGCAATGAGAATAATTCAGCAGAAAACAAGAGTGAATAAAAGCATGCCTGCGTAAAGTTCATCAGCTGAACATGCTGACAATGTCAGAGCAATAAGAGATTACATAGTCTAACAGCCTGGATTTTAGAGTGGGGAGTAATATTTACAGAGCAATCAAAGGCATGATGGTTTAAAAAAAAAAAATCAGATTGGGGATAAAATACTGCAGAGACAGCAGTTCTAGTGATTTTATTAAAGACAAAGAATTCATTTAATATTAAGAAAAGTGCACAATGACAAACGAAATTGATTTTCAAGGAGGCTATGTAGGATATCTCTCTCAGGTCCAGCTGTGTTCTTCAATCTGGGTTTAGCCAGTTGAATTTGTATAAGAGATCTTTTTTTTTTTTTTTTTTTTACTTTGATAACTTCACCTGTCCCATATCTTGATTTAGAGTAGAGTGTTTGCATAGAGTGTTCCTGTGGCTCAGTGGTAGAGCATTGTGTTAGCAGTGCAAAAGGTTGTGGGTTTGATTCCCAGGGAACACGTTAGGTAAAAAGTGTTAACCTAAATGCACTATAAGTTGCTTTGGATAAATGCGTAAGTGTAATGCATAAAAAATATCAAATGTGTAAGCCTATATTTCAGTTTAACTTAATTAGGTTTTCTCCTAACTACATTTTGTCGACTCGGGCCCTTGCTTTCTTTTTCTATTGTGTTTGTTAGCCCTGCCCACACTGAAAAACCATTGGACCAAAGTATCGCAATTGATGCAGATTACATCAAACATGGATGAGGAGGGATTGACATTTAAAATCGTATGTTACATGACAAATTCCACAGGTTCCACAAGACAAAACATAACAAGCATTGTGACGTATCACAGAAAGAAAATACTCAAGAAAATATAAGGTATGTGCATGGGTATTACCAGGGTTTGAAAATTAGTGAGGTCTGGGGTGGGGTTAAGAATTGTGCTATAATAACCCTTACAAATACAGCTCATTATATACACTAAACACTTTAAAAGAGACAGACATGTAGATGTTTGTGAAAGATGTGTTCTCTGTTTTGAAGGGATAAACATTGTTAAATTGTACCATATTTATTGAATCAAAATTTTGTGTCAAATCAAATTGTGACCTCATAGCTGGCTACAGCCGTGGGTGGGTATGTGTTATTTTTAGTTCTTTTCAGTGTTTTTGGATCGAATCATGTAATGTCATACCTGGTTATGATAAAGTGGCTGTCAAAGAAACAGATGTGATTTCATAGGATATCTATTTCAGTGACTTTAATGCATTGTGTTAAGAAATGGTTACACTCAAGAGTTTCAATAACCATTCATTTTAATATTCATTAATATTCTGCAGTGAAAACACATCATTATGAGTCTGTGGTTACTGCATTCTAGTGAATTTAACTGTATATAATGCATTTATGTAGGCCTACATAGGTTATAGAAATAATCACTATTACTCAGGCCAGCACTTCATCTCATGTTGACATATTATGATTGTAAATCATTCCCAGAAGTGCCAGAGAACATGATTACAGTTGTCTTGTATTTAGTAGGACAAGTGGGTAAATGTTTGACACCTATAGCGGGAAAGCTAATCACAGCTCACTTCTGATGGAAGTTTAGATTCAGAACATATCATAATTGCCTCGGAAAGGTAATCACGGACATGTTATTAAATCTTTCTCCCACATGAATCTATTCCTCCCTCACCCATCAGCTTATCACAGAAAACCAGGCTTATGAGGAAAAGTGTGGGTAAACTGTCAAATTAGTATGATCCAAACAAATGTGGGAGGAGCCTTGAATCAGCTTGTGACAGCTTATTTATTCCAAGTAGATCATGTGGAAAGTGCATGTTTAAAGTTCAACCTTTCCCCCATCAAAATTAATATAATTAATATACTGTGCATTATTAATAAATACATGAGGAAATATTTATTTTAAAAAATCTATACTGTTTAAAAAGACTATAGAGTGTGTAATATTAAAGACCCAGACCAAGAAGAGCAGTTTTATATTGTCATGAAATAAATCCAAAAGATTGTCGACAACAGCTCTGCATTTCACACAGTTCCAGAACAGTTGGTGTCTTCATGCTGGGTTCTGAATCTTGAGTTCAGTCACAGCTCAGCAACTAGAGGAAATCTCTGCAGCTCACCAACTGTTCTCTTGCTCTGCATTCAGAGATCTGAGGTTTATAGCTATAAGTGGATATTCAAATAAAATGAACATTTGAAGTAGACACAAAAGACAAGTAGGCTAGTTGTGAAGCTGACAAAAATTTTGAATGCCCGTGGGACCCCTGTAATATATAATAGGCTATTGTTTTTTTCTTGCTCTATGTTTTAAGTGACTCCTATTGTGAGTTATGGATTCACCATTAAGTTGGCGGCAAGTGGCTGCATTAAAGAGCGAATCAGTGAACTATTCATTCAACTGATTTGTTTACAAACACTGAATCTTTCAGGAATGAAACATCACTTCTGTGTGATCCTCGAAGACACAGCAGTTGTTCCTGCTTTAGCTTCGTTTGGATATTGAAATAAAACATACAGAATATTGTGTCTGAAATGAATGTTACCTAAAATTGCCTTGCTTACTGAACTATAAAAGCAATCAATATTGTCCAACCTAAATGGCCATCTCTCATACGGTATAGTTCTGGACAGTCTGATTCATTCTAGTGAAACGGTTTGTTAGCACAGTTCATTCTAATGAATAAAAAATAAATAAATAAGTAAGATTTACTGATTCTACTCTTACGCAGCATTGCATGCTTTTTTAATAGCTCATCTTCTGCTAGAAATTATGCTCCGAGTGTGTGCCCACAGTGTGTTTGTGTGTGTTCACTACTCACTGCTGTGTGTGTGCACTTCAGTGGGTGAAATGCAGAGGACAACAAACAGCTTAGAAAATATGGTTTTGATTAGCATTATACTTGAAATTGATATAATTGGATTGTAATATATTTAAAAAGCTTCAGTCGTGTTTGTAGTGTAGCTAACTAGGCTACTTTAAAAGAATGATATACCATCTTTAAAAAGATAGTATAAAAGTTCCTTAACACGAACTGCTGTCCTGCCTTGATAAATGTTTTTTGCATTATGGTAATCAGTCTTACTTATACTTCCAACTATAGGTAAACAATAGAACTATAAAATCTCTACATTAAACAATTCATCTCCCCTCACTTAAATATATTCACTAATAACACAATCATTCTCCAGCAAATTACAATTAAGAAGACAAATTGCACTTGTCTAGTACAGCAATCTTCAGTGTTTGCAGTAAGCTTTAAAATGGGAAGTATAAGTACTGTATAAATGTTTTTGCTGCTGCCATTGTGCTACAGCTTATTAAAGTAGCAGGTGTGAAATGCATGAGTGTGGGTCTGCTGTGTGAAGACCATTCAGAGCTCTAAACACATCCCTGTGTGGTTCTTAATGTCTTCAGTCGTCGGCTTTAACTCATGATGCTGTTTACTGTGACAAGGTCTTTTACTGGTGACACACCTGTCTTTCCAGACTGGAGGGGAATGGTTTGCTGAACTATTCATCTGTCAGCCACGTTCACGGGTTCACTGTCATTGAGTGAGCTTTCGGTCTCAGTGATGTTTAATTAAATGTCCTAAATGTTAAAACCTAAGAAAGAGAGGAGAAAACCTGCAGTGTTGCTTTACTAAATGAATGAGCTTGTAAATGTTATAATTTTTTAATTAAGTAGTTAACTTTTGCTAATATTCAGACTGCCACTTGTTAAGATGTTTTACACCATTGATGTACTGACACCAAAAGTCTGTTGGTTCTCACATTTGTTGTAAAAGTGTGCTAAATTTGAATATCCGGAATCACAAATAACATTTGAAAACAAAAAAGCCTATTCCTTACACCAAACTATAGTATGGCTGGAGAAAATTTGGAATAGACAGTAGAAGTTGTATGGACAGCTTTTATGTTTTGTTTTGTATTGTTTTTTCTGCTTCTTTTTTTTCTTTCTTCTTTTTTTTTTAACCTGCATTTGATATATTTATTTATTTATTTTTCTTTATTCTTTTGGGGGGGGGTAGTTTGTGCAGTTTGAAAAAAAGTACATTAAAAACATAAATCTTAGACTTGCTTTGCATTTAAAATTGTGTATTTGATGAAAATATACTTCTCAACCATTGATGAACTGTTTTCTTTAGGTTTAAAGGTGTGCAACTTTTAACTTTTGGAATGTGACAGCTCTTTAGCTCCTGTGGCATTATGGGATGGAAAAGTGTCTGCTGTTTTCAGAATCTCAGCAGAAGCATTAGGTTATCTGGGATTATTGCTTTCTGCATCGTGAATACTGCATATTCACTGTTTGGATACTAATAGGGCATATTCTTACGTATTTTTAGTCATCCTTTGACATAAATGATATGCAGGTATTATGGGATATTTATGGTGCTGTATGTGTGAAGTAGCAAATAGTATCCCAGCTGTTCATCAACTGTGAGTTTTTCAAAGCATCATATTTGTGATTAATTGAGACTTCTTCAAATTAGGCTGAATTGCAGGAGCAGCAATTAAATTTGAGTTGAATCTTTCTGTTGGCCGACTGCCAGCACCGTTCTCCTATTCAACTGCTCTCGGAGTTGCTATGGAAACTGCTCTCCTCTCTTTTCCCCATTTCTATCCCTCTTGCCTTCTTTTTTATTCTATTATGATGTCTTTTTACCCACATCTTCCACTTAAAAAAGCCAAAGAAAACAAAACTGGTTGGGATTGGCGGCAAAGGCTATGTACACAACAGGAAGCGTGGAATAGAATCTCTCTATGCCTGTTCCAAAGGCCATGTCATTGGCCTAACTGTTCTGAACTGATCTCGTCTCCATTCTCCAGAAGCCTTTGTTGTCAATGACAAGGTGAAAACCACTTGGGGAGCACTGACATTTCTGCATACAATCACCAGACTTGTGCTGGAAATGTCTCTTCACCCCACACAATAGAAAACTCTTAATATTTTGTATTTACATTTCACATAATCTATCAAAAGTCAGTTCTGTCAGACCCAGCAATGCAGTTAAAATGGGAGTTAAAATGACAAAGAGAGTCAGAATACAAGTGTTTTTTTTTTCACCTTGCATTTTGTTATGCATAAAATCTGCATGATCCATAAAAATAACCAGACAGACTTGTTTTGTTTTTTTTCAGGACTTTTCCATATGTTTCTTACTTCTAATTGTAAATCATCCCACACTATTTGTGCAACAGACATATGTTTGTAATGTATATTTATCTTAAATCTTATATAACAGTATATTTATCTTAAATCTTCCGCTAGTCCACAATGTAGCCTACAGAACAGTCTAGAAGCAAGACAAACACTCATACAGTATTAACAGTAATAGCAATAGCCTACTGCAGGAGTGTCCAATCTTGCTCCTGGAGGGCGAACATCCTGCAGATTTTGGTTCCAAATTGCCAAAATTACACTAGCCTGGAAGTTTTGTATGCAAGAGATCATAAGTCAGCAGTGAGATATAAGAGCCAAGAAGTGGTGAAGTAGTCTAAATCTAAATAAACTATTCCACAGCTGTTTTCTAAGTGGTCATAACTACGAATTTCACATTTACTATTGTTCTTCAAATTTTTGTGGACAAAATCCAGTGTATTTCAGTTAAAATCAACACAATCAGGAATTTTCTGTTTTTGCTAAATCTGAATTTTTCACACTTTTTTTCTGAAATTTGGGCACACTTGTGTTATAAGGCTTTACAACATTTCCTTTAGATTTTAAAGAGTTTTTTCAAAAGCTTTTAGGAAAGGTTTTCTGCTTAAGGTTTACACTACACAATTAATAAAAAGAAGAATAAACTGTAAAAGTAATTTAATGCAAAATGTTTACTCTCAATCTAAAACATAGCTTTGTGAAAATGAATGGGTGATACACCACTTTCACCTATCGCACCTACAGCAAAATGAATGCTGTGAGCTGAATTTATCTCAGAGGACTAACTTCAGCTTCACACATTTAGTTTTTCCTGAATCAGTGTTGATTAATTCATACAAAGACGTTTCAATAACTTTTTTTTTTTATGAAAAAATATTTTGATGTTTCTGAACCAGAGACAAAATAATATACAACAACCTCAACATTAAATTGCAACTGGAGATATCAGGCCAATATAAAGTCAGCTGAATTTCTAAAGTGGAATCGTGGTAGAGTAGAAGTATGCGTGATTCATCATGCAGGTTACATATTATGATGAAGTACAGAAGTATTCTTCTTTTCTTGCTTGTACTTTAAGACCTTTAACAGCATGTGGGATATGGTCTTCTGTTTGTTTGTCTATACATCCTGCCGCAATGTCTTTTTCATTATTTCACACCACAAATACAACAAAAACATCTCAAGACAAACATTAAGAAATATATACAATGTGGTAAAAAGTATGTGTCCCCCATAATTTACCAGTGCTTTACAATGTCAGATGCACCCATAGTAAATAAAGTGATGCATAACTTTTTTTTTATCCTTCAGCATGACAAAGCCCCTGTGCATTTTCAACAGCTTTCTTGATTATAACAGGCGAGTTGTTACTGAAATAAGATCTCATGGGTAAGGTGCTGTTTGATAATGTTCCACAGCACCATCTGTCACACCGCTCACTTCATTTTAAAATGTTTGCGGTATTTAGATGACAAAGTGAACTTGTTAGGTTGTTTCATAGAATAAGGAAGCAAATGTTGTCATATTGTCTTTAAATGTAAACACTCTGATATGGCCTTTTCCTTGTCAAGGAAAGAAATAATAAAAAGTCATGCAGCACATACTGTATATCAAAGCACACTTCATTTTCAAGCTAATAGAGAATGACATCGACTTCTCAATTGCAATGAATCTGTCTTTGTAATAACAATAGATGTTCTCTCTCTCTCTCTCTCTCTCTCTCTCTCTCTCTCTCTCTCTCTCTCTCTGTCACTTGTCTCTCTCATGTCTTATGTTCCACTATAAATAAAAAGACGGACAAATCGTAAAAATCTTAATCACTGAAAATACATTTAAAGTGGGATTCAAAAGTGCTCCTATTCTTATTATTATTGTAATATTTCCTCTTTTAACTGTATTATCAGTCTCAAAGTTTGAGTGAAAAAGTTAATTACATTTCTGCATTTCTTAGTATTTGATGTGTTTAAGGACAACAGCACTCAAGCTGCATGAACTCCACAAGTTTGTGTAAAAGCTTATGATAATGTTTTCAGTGGAAGCAAGAACATCTGACCATCTGAACAAACAGGTTCACATGATCAGTGTCACAAATCTGATTATTTAATTAGTGACATAAAATATTCAGAATATGAAATGTTTTATTTTCCAACTTTAAACATTTTTGTTTTAACATTTTCAAAACCCTAAAACATTCTGATTATTTCGAGGTTGAAATTTGAGTTTGAATCTGTGATTTTAAAGGTAATTTCAGACTTTTGGAACCCATTGGACCTTCTCTATACATTATATTATGCAAAGTGAACATGATCCAACACTTCAGAGAATTATTCCTTTGAAGGACTACATCAGGCCTGTTGACTCATGTTTTAATTGTATTATAATCTGTTAAGCTGCCAAGTCAGACTACAAAACTGGGCTTTTCCCTCTCTGTAGTAAATTCCCCACACGCTCTTCTGTCATATTCAAATCTATGCTAATAGTACATTATACCCAATAAGAAAGCAGTCAGAGTGCCCCATTACCGTACACAGTAGTCACTGCCAAGCAGACACAGGCAATTTCCGTTAATTAGCACTCCTTGAAAATGAAGCTATAACGATGAGAACAACTGAGTGTTTTATTTTAAGAAACATCAGTGGGAGTTGAATCATGCATCATCACGCCGGTGTACCTGAGGCTGTGTTCTGTGTGCCTCAACTATCAACACAAAACATACTGCAAGATCAATACATCTTGGAACAGTCTGTTTTAGCAAGATTTTTAATGTAAAGATTTTTACATTCTGTTGAATGTAAGTAACTTTGCGACTGATGTCAACTAGTTATTAAAGTATTAGTAGACTGTCTGCTTAATGTCTGCTAACACTTCATTTTGATGATCCTCCAACAGACATTCTACTGACTACAGCTGAATTCTACTTCACCTGTAGCTGCAAAAGTTATAGTCAATATATTTTCTAAAAGGGATCATCAAAATAAATTGTAACCCTTTTTAGTAAATCAAAAACAGTATAGTCCAAATCACAAAAAAATTTACTGTTATGAGCTGGTTCCTGAGGATAAACAAAAATGAACTGAAATATGCCCAAATTAAGCGGAATTTAATCAAATAGTTCACTCTTAGGGGAAAAAAAACCCATTAAAATCTGTACAAAAGCTGATGGTACACTGTAAAATCCAATAGTTTACCTCTTAGATCAAAAGTTTATCTTACTAGTTGTTATACGTACTACCATTTATTAGTTTCAGCTACTTTCAAGGCAAATAAAACAATTTACTTTACCCACTTTAAATATTAGCCCAAAGGGGTAACCAATACATTAAAAACCAGTGAAGGCAGCAGTGCACTAATATTTGCTAAAGAATAGCTCACCATTATAGTGTCAGCTTTCCCCTTTTTGTGCCACTTGAAGAGTTGGAAAAATAAGATTTATTGGCCATCTATGAGGTTAAGATTTCAAAGCAAAAAAATAAATAAATAAATAAATATACTTCCACCTGCTGCAAAATGACTTTTTGAGAACCCTTGATATAAAACCTTAAAGCTGTGAGCTGATACACCAGTTAGACATTCATTAAAACAATCACCACAATGGTCCCATGAGATCCTTTTTCTTATTGCCTGTCCATGTGCCCACTGCTTGTGTCCCTCTTGTTTACATTACAAAATAAAATTGGCAAATAAAATCCATTGATACACCAACTGCATCTTTATTCTGCTTGCAGTATGGGAGTCAGTGAGTTTATACTAAGTCCTGAGTAAACCTCAATGAGTAAGTTTACAGTTTTTTTTTAGTAGGTAGTTGTGTAAGTTAACTATACTAGATTTGTCTACAACACTATTCCTATTTCACTTTATTAGTTTTTTTTCAAGCTCAGTTTGATAGTTTTTTTAAGGCCACTTAGGAGATTTTAAACAGGTACTGAGGTACCAGGTTAGGTGTACAGGATAGGTTTATCTTTTGGAAAAGGTGTACCTTTTGAAAGAATACTACCCCAGGGTCAGCTTTTGTACCTTTTTCTCAAGAGTTGGAAAAAGATTTATTGGCCATCTATGAGCTAAGTTTAAGGCAAAAAAATAAATAAATAAAAACCCAGTAGAATTCATTAAAACATCACCAGCTTTCCCACATAAAACACAGCTTGAGCTGATACCCAGTAGAATTCATTAAAACATCACCAGCTTTCCCATAACATGAGATCACTTATGATTATGTGATCACTGCTGAGTGAATTAAAAACTGTTCAGTGGACATCCATTGATACACATGATGTTTGATTTCTCTTTCATTTCTAATGATTTATGTCCTCTCTCAAGAGGAATAATATTAGGTTTTGGGACCTAAGTAAGTCTTTTATGATTCCAAACTTTTATTATAAGTGTGATGTCAGGCCACAGGAGATTTTGGACTGAGAACCAGTTTGGCCAGGTTTGTTTTATCTTGATGAGTGTTCAGAATCTGATATAAAGGCAGGAGGGAATAAGCATCAAAAAAAAAAACACAATATATAATAACACTCAGAGAAAAACAAAACACAAAAAAAACTAAAAAAAAAAATATTATTATATGTGAACAAAAAAAAACAAAATTTAAAAAGAAATTAAAGACAACATGATTTTGAATGTACATTAATTTCTTGAAACATACTAAAGAAAATAAAATAAATAATCCAAACTTTTATTTTTGTGGGATGTTCATCTATGACAGATATTGAATGAAATTTGAACAACTCTAAATTACATAATATACTCATATTCGATTTAAAAATAAACCCATATCTAAATATGTTATAACATAATAATTAGATCACATAATATTTAAATTTAAAAAAACATGCAAATTTTATAAAACTAATCAAAAATCTTAAAATTGCTAAAATTTTTAAAAATTTTTTTTTTTTTTTTTTTTTTTTTTTAAAACATCTCAATTATCTTTTTTTTTTTTTTTTTTTTTTTTACTTCTCAATTATCTATTAACTTAATTTTTAAGCAGTAGTGTAATTTTAGTAGTGGATGTCGTACTAAATAATTTTTTCCTTTTTTTTTTTTAATGAATTAGATATTTTTTATTTTCCACATACCCAAACAACCTGTCATGTGATGCTTTCATATTTTCAGCTTCTAGATGGTCCCTCAAATGTATTTTACTAATCACATATATAATAACTTTTAGGGTATGTACTGTATATCATAGTGAGGAGACATGAGGGGTGTAATTCCACCATAAGATTTAATGAAGCACCATTGTGACACAGATGGGCTTCTTCACAGCTGTCCACCATAATTTGGCACATATGCTGCTCTGTCATTTCAATCTATTATACTGTTACAAAACAAAATGTGGTCTTTAGACTTTGAGATATATTAAAAAGACAAGCACAGAATTGCACTCACTGTTTGATGTCAAATATTAGAAAAATTTAATTGTGGAACTATAATCTGTTTCTTAGAATATTATCTGTTTTTAGTACATTTACCCCTAAATGGTACATACCTAAAACTAGACATTAGCACTAATATTAGTACCTTTTAAAAGGGTACAGCCACAGAGACAGTTTTGTACCTTTTTAGTGTGTACAGGTAAATCTGCTCTCATCATATTTCAAAAATGTAGCTTTTCCCCTCCCATAGCATGTAAATTGGAATATCTTGTGCATATAATAATGTGGTTTATATTGCGGTCTAAAAGGGCTGTTTGGTCTTTCTAGCCTTTCATCACTAGAATAATATATTATCTGCATGCTCATGTTAATGTGTTGCTCTTCTTTGGATATCATGACATTTATCTCCCAGTGGGTCTTTCAGTCATAGTCAGAGCATTTATTTTTCTTGATGCAGCAAGAAAAAAGTCTTCTCGAATCTCAGATGTGCCCTTTTTTGTTTGTTTTCAAATATTTATTTTTGCTTTCATACAGTATATACAGAAAAGTATGGAGTAGACAGGAAGCAAAGTGCAACAGGATGGGAAAGCAACTAAAGGGACTCGAAGTTGAGTCACCCAAAACACAACTACATGACTGTTTACAACACTATCGGCTCCGACAGATCTGTTTTTACTCCTGGATATGCACTTACTGGTCACATGTATTTTTAATTGGTTTTCAGTATTAAAGGAAATCCCAACCTCCAATGTATTCTTTTTTGATGGTCTTCTGTTGGCATTAGTTGAGCTGGAGCTTCACTGAGGCATTACACACAGATGAGACCCATTACACACTGCTCCAGATGTTCTTGCAGGGGGGATATCACCTGTGGGCCAAACATAGACTGCCAGACACCTGCTGCAGTGAAGAATGTCTACAATTTAATGTTAAAACCTCCAGTGTAAGCTCAGACTTGAGTCTTAAAGAATCAAAATACAAAGAAAGCACCGGATGAACCAAGCTATTGTATTCCTAATTAAAAAGTTCTAATAAAATCTGAAAGGTGTGACTTCCTTAGTAACTTCACTTAGTGCTTATAGCAAATGAATCACTATTATTAATATTAGCATTATGGAGGAAAAATGTGACAAAACATGACTAGAATGACTGGCTATTCTACTACTATATTTACTGTATTTCTTAAGCCACTGATATACAGGTCAATGACTCATTGATTGTACAAAGTATGTAAAGATGATGCACTTTAACTATCAGGAATAATGTGCTGCTAGTTTTCTTACATTCTTTGTAATTGATGTGATCACGTGCTGACAAGTGATTGAGCTGTTACTGACTGATTTTGGGGAGTACCATTTCTCACACTGGAGTAGATCAAGGCTAAAATTTTAATTTCCCAAAGTCTTATTCTCACTGCAGTTTTCAACCAATTTCTATGAGTTATGTGTATGTAGCCAAGGGGGTGCAGAATTAAATTGTTTGCACACCATCCGTGAGATTTATGCATCACACTTTGATGTATAGAACTGGAAGTGATAATTATTCTATTTTATTTTCTCCGAAACGTGCTGTGTATGTTTATGTATATATACAAACACAGAATTTTTAAATCCACAGTCTACACTTAAATAAAATCTCATACTGGTTGTACATTCTATGCATTGCATAGTTAAGGAAATAAAAATATAAAAGTATCTCTTGTTTGTGGAACTTTTAAAAAGTCTTTAAATTTATTCCTAAATCTGTGTAATAAATATTAAAGAATACTGGAATGAAATTGTAGTATATGTAATTGTGTAGTAACCACATGGGGGCAGCACATATGACGCCTCCTTAATTCAATCTGTGGGTCACTGACAGAGGTGATCATGGTAAATTCCCATTTCCTGTGCCTTAAAGTGTTGTATTGTGCATATCAGTTGCTGCAGAATTGTAACAATAAAACCTGTGGTGAAAGGTGAAATGATTGCATTATCAGGGGATGTATGTTGCTTAATCCATATGTAAGAGGGCGCTGATAGTACATGTCAGGACAGGTCAATCTCTCCTGAGACCCTGAGCATCAAAAGTGGTGATAATCTCAGTACAGCAAGTCTAATGAATTTATCCCTCTAGGTCACAGGCCACCGGACTATTTTGCTTCACAAAGGAAGGTAATCTGATGTAAGAACTATCCACTCTTATTCAATAAATCATCACAGGAGTCGTATTCATATATTTTTATCTGTGATCTTTTATTCATCCATACTCACAGTCCAAAGGCTATATACCAAATGCTGTGGCAGGCTCGATCTTTGTGCCTATGTATTAGGTAGACTACTTATAGTGATGAAATTTATTTAGTAAAATATTTGAATATATAAATGTTTTTAGAGTACCATTATTTATTTATTGCCAATGTATTTTTTTGTAAAAAAAAAAAAAAAAAAAAAAAAAGATAAATGTTCCTTATATATTTCAATATGCCAATAGGAACGTTTATTTTTTAAGAATGAGTAATACCCTGCTTGCTTCAGGCTATCGCTTTAAGTGCTCTGTAGGGGATAGGGATGCTCACTTTGTAATGGATTTCATCCCAGATTTTAAATTAATATTTTGTTGTCATTTCTGCAATTTTTTTAGCTGCAGTCTATAACCCTGTCTATTACAGATGAATTAATAATATAGACAAATGTGCCTGTTTTGGACAATACTAATATATAATTAAAGATTACTGAACTTATTTGAACTGAAATATTTTTGATAGTCTTTTCAGTATTTAACTCAAGGTATTCCAATGCTGCAGACACAGATTTCAGACAGATTCACTCTGTGATGCTTTCTAACATTAGACAATTTAAAACTGTGAAGGTAGAAAAGATTAGAGAATGATGATGAGCACCAATGTTTCTCCCCAGTTTCAATTGGCTAAAGGAGAATAAAACATTATTGAGCACATCAGGCATAAAGCTACAGAATTTCCATAGCTAATGATTGTGAGCCATCTCCCATGCAATTAGAAATACTCTGCTTACTAATAATTGCTGCAGTGTCTTCATTATAGATGCCAGAATGAATAATGGGTTTTGAGGGTTTGCTTTTAAATTTCCCCCTTCAACTGTGTACAGTGGTCTATCAAAATCAAGTCTGAAAAACCCAAACACCTGTCTTTTTAATTGACTATCCCAGTGTTGTTCTTCAGGGCAGCTGAAACTGAGCATATTAAGAAGGTGTGATTTTCCCACAATCCCGGTAATGGTCTCCTTGAGTGATAGTAGAGAGCAGCACAAAACATGCACCTAGGGCACTCCACAATGTGAAACAATCCCTTGTGACAATAAAACATCACCAAGGCCTTGCCACTCGCCGCATGATATACAAAGCACCAGAAGAAGAGGTCATCCTGCCTCTGGAGACTAATTTGAGCTTTCTGTATGTGTCGACACGTACAGTTATAAACATCAACACATTTTTCTGCTATGGTAATTCTAACCAGACTGACCAGACATGCCTGTTTGGAGAGGTGTTTGGGTAATGAGAATTGCTGGTTGGCTGAACATGTTGAAATATGTCAGAGTGGTTTAGGTCTTAATTCAGAGATCCCAATGAGGGACATTTCTCTGGGGAGGCGTAGCAACAATAGAGGGGTCAGTAAGTCTTCCCCGTGACTGAGGACCTGTTTTCCCTGTTGCTGAATCAAGATCTTATATAGGCCTCAAAATGCTTCTCTTTTGCTGTTACCCAGTGAACATGTACAATAGAAATGAACCATTGCATCACATTACAAGTGTTATTGTTAACTAAATCTATATATTCTATATATAAAACTTTTTGTAATTAAAATTAAGCTGAAATGTAAAATTAGATAAAATTTGAATAAAATAATGCTGAATAGAAATATTAAAAAAATGACAGCACATAACAGAATTAATAAAATAAAGTCTGAAAATGAAATAAAATAAAAACTGAAATATAAATATAAAAGTATAAATATAAAAGCAAATTTAAAACATTAATAAATAATATAATAACATATAAAAATACTAAAACAACACTTTCTACTGAGATTGGGGACAAGGTTGGGAGAAAGGAAAAAAGGGATATATGTATGTTTTTCAAAATATTATATACTGTATATATTTTTAAACATACATTGCCATTCAGTACATGAAAATACTCTCTGTGTGAACGATGTGGTAAAACAGCTCAGTGCTGAGACAGGCCAAATATAATTCCATCAGCATCCGGTGGCTGCAAGCATTGAAAAATGCTAACCAGCATTGTTTTGGTTCTTTGATAACATCTGCCAGAATAACTGGCAAAGACTTGTTGAGTTGTGTTTGCCATTGACTGCTACAACAGATAATTTAATTCAGTGTTCCCTGTGTGTTTCTAGTTACAACAATACAATTAGCCTCAAATCAAAAAAGCCATAGTTGAGTTTGCATTTTTCACTGTCAACTGCCACATCAAAGTAACAATTATTGAGTTAAAAATTGACATCTTTGCATGTCACAAAGTGGCTTTCATCACAAATTGCTGATCATTCACTGTGGTTTCAAGTGATAATAGTCTAGACTGAATCTGTTCAGCTGTCAGAAATAACAGAGAAACACAGAGAGAACAGAGAGACAGTTTAATTATAAGTTATGGGCAGTCTTTAGGCTTAGGAGGATCATGTAAATCTAAACTGGTAGGAAAAATAGTGTTAAATGTAAATAATCATATTGTGCATCGTTAAGAAAGCAAAATAAATAGACTTATCAGTTGGATCTACCTGCTTCTCTTTCAAGCACTCAATGCAAACACTACATATTTGCATCAAGTTACCAATGTTATTTTTAGCATTCTAATGTGTGTTATTGCTAGCCAGAAGTGAAATGAAAGACATTTAAGTTACTCTGTCTAATTCTATAGAACTTTACTCAGTTCGGTTAAAGGAATAGTTCAGAAAACTGACTCACCCTGCAGGTTATCAAAAATGTAGATGAGTTTGTTACACCACCAGACCAGATTTGGAGAAATTTAGCATTATATTACTTGCTCACCAATGAAGCCTCTGCAGTGAATGTGTGCCTTCAGAATGAGTTTAAATGTAGGAAACATATCCGTCATTAAGACACTTCAAATAAAAACACATTAATCCACAAGACTCCAGTCCATCAGTTCATGTTTTGTGAAGTGATAAGCTGCATGTTTGTAGGAAACATATCCGTCATTAAGACATTTTAACTTTAAACCATTGCTTCTGTCTAAAAAATGAGTCCATAATTCATAATAACACGTCCAAACATGTTGTCCCCTAACATCAAAATCCACTGACATATTTGTTTAGAAATGTTTTGGACTGTTTTCACTTATAAACTGTACTTGATCTTTGCATATTTCTCTTCTGATTCAGACAAGACAACTTCATCTTAAAGTCATATTACAGATCCAGAGCAACTCCAGAGTATTCATTGGTGAGCAAGTGATGTAATCCTAAATTTCTCTAAATCTTTTTTTTTTTTTTTTGCAATAAATGGAAAGTCTGGGTCTTGATGCTAAACTAGTTGACAGTTTGTGTTTTATGAGATTTACACAAGCATATACAGTTATTACAGTGATTGATTGCCCTGTGGTGCAAAATCAGTCAGGAGCTCAGACTCTGGGAAACACACTGTCCACTTTCTGCCATTCACATGCTACCATTGGCCAGGGAAAGGATATCAAATGCACCTGAGGATACCAAATATCCTCTGTCCATCACATTCACAGTGCCTGAAATGTGCATTAAAAAACAGCTGCCTTTCAGTGTTGTCAAACTGATGTATAATAATTTCTAACTCAGTGTCCATAGTAAAAAAGTAACACTTTGACATTTAACCTAAATCAGTGATGGCAGTATAAGCTGATACATTTTAGACAGAAAAATACATGCAGTCATGTGGTCATTGTGTGTGTGTGTATGTCTGTGTGTGAATTAGTAGATTTATCTTTGAAAATCACTGCAGAATAATCACCAGACTTAATGAATTTACACAACAAACGTTTTTTAAGGACTCAGACTATAAATTTACAATGAGAAGTGACTGAATGAATTCTAGACTGAATGAATGGACTCAATGTACAAAATCCAATTAGCTCAAGTGTATCCTACCAATCATCAGCTACAGAAATCAATGCAGTAATTCAAAGTCACTAATGTAAAAAGAGCAGACAAAACCCCATTTAAATTTTCCTTCATTGCAAACCTTAAGTCAGCTTTCTTATATTGGACTACAAATACACCTTGGTATCCCAATAAAATTTATATTTGTGATATTTAACTCTGTATTACAACCATTCATTTTATTTGATTATTTTATTTTTATTTAATTTGACAAAAAATGTAAAAAAAAAAAAAAAAGACATTAAAATGACACATCAGTATACATAAGAAAGTAAATAAATAAACTAATAAAGGATTAGAATGGGATTATATGGTTGCAATGAGATTTCTAATGTATATCTTATTATTCCTTTTTTATTATGTACACAATGCATTGCAATAAAGTATTTTGAATTCGAATTAAAAATTGAGATCAAAAGAACATCTATTTTAATCACTTTTTCATATACTTTTATTAGTACATTAATATAGTGTGCATTACTATATTGACGTATAGCCAAATTAGTAAATAAAAGGTTTCCAAAAAGCTATTTAATTTGATTAAGAAACTGTCAGTTTGGCTGACCAACTCTAAGCCTGGTCGTAATTTTGGTTCAAACAGTAGTGCTGGGTTATGCAGGAATACAAAAGTCCTGTCGGAGCCATTATGGCGTAAAGCAATCCAGTTTCATAACCTAGAGTGGGAGGAGTTTGGGCTTTCTGGAAGCTGGGAGCAGCAGCGCTGGAGTTATGAAGGGGAACTGGAGCAACGGCAGCCAGCGTGAGCGAGCAACGGAAAAGCCTCGCGCGTTTCAGTGAAGCCCTGCGCGTGGGAAGAATGATTAGAATCAACTGAACTGCGCACTTTAATAACAGCCTACGGTTTTTACACCAGAAACGCGTGTGCAGTTCTTTTGTGGGCTCGACAGAATTAGTTAGGTAGTTTGTTAGTTCAGCGTTTAGAAGACTTAACCCACTTGTTTCCGTGACTTAAGCAGCGATTATTTTGGAGTTGTTTTAACGTTTGAATTACCTTAGCATCGAGTGGAGGGATTAAAGGGGCCGGGAGAGAGAGAAGAGAAGGTGGGGCAGAGTGAGTCAAAGCGACCGTGCGCTCACTTCTGTCCACCCGCTTCAACAGAACCACCAACGGATATTTTTTTTTTCTCTTTAAAACCGAAAGGAATCAATTATTTTTTGTTTATCGGAATTTGGAGAGCGGTAACGTAGGCTTTCAGCGTTTATTTTCGCCGCACATTCCAGCTACTCTTATCTAACGTTACACTGTAATCCTCTGACATTTATCGTTTGGACGGATTTTTTGGGGGGAGTGTAAATTCCCCGGTCTTGTTGGACCATGGCCGACGACGACGTGCTCTTTGAAGATGTTTACGAGCTGTGCGAGGTCATTGGCAAGTAAGTGTCACGGTTTGATCACTTTTATTATGACACACGGGTTAATGCCCGTCTGTAACTCGAGCTGCGTCTTTTGCATGTTGTGTCTAGTGTCAGATGAGCGTCATAGTTGTCACTGCATTTTAGGATGTTGTGGTGCAGTGCTGCTGTCGAACACATGACAGCTCCATTCAGTCGTAACTCTTCAAAAACTGCATGTTGTCTGAAGCAGGAGGAATGGGAGTGGCGTGTGTAAGAGATGAGAGAAGTCTGTACTTTGAGCATTCATGCAGGTATATGCCATTCACAACTAGTGTATAAGACAGGTGCATTTTTGCATAGACACATTTATTGCTGTCAGCACTGATATCTGCAAAGGATTGGGATGAATAAACCGTGTCATTATCAAGGTATTATCAAGACATATGATCAGGTTTGTGCTTGCAGTCATGCTAGTTTGTGATTATGTTATTGGTTATTGTTAATGGCCCACTGCATGTCTTTAACAATGAGTTGTCGTTGTTGGATGCCCTTTGAGTTCTGGCTATTATAATTAGTTGTTTGATTTCAATATATCGCCATAATGGCCCTAAATGGACTTTAATGTTTCACCGAATGACCTGAGATTTGCTCCTACATTCATTAGAGATGGACCAATATTGCTTTTTTATATAACAGATATAATGCAGATTATTTTTAAGTGTCTGAAAAATCATATGCAGAAACAAATTTTACAAATTATTGTACCACATTATTTTACCACAAAATAATATGCATTATGAGTATTATTAAGTTTTATATATATATATAATAAATATTCATAAACTTGTTACTAGTCACATTTTCATCTTCAATACTAAAAACATAAACTTGTTACTAGTCACATTTTCATCTTCGTTTTGGTTTATTCTAATAGTTAAGTTTTATATTTGTGCATATTGTTAAGATCATTTGGTGCTATTTATTGTTGGACTCAATATCGAAAAAACATAACATTAAATTGATAAAATATCAGTCACACCAATTATCTGTAACATTTAGAGACACTTTTTTAATAAAAAAATAATTTTTAGTGATATGTAATTCAACCACATCATTGCAAGAGTAGTACAGTTGTAGTCAGGCTTAAAGTAATAAGAATGGAACCTTTTAGGGAATAAAGCTATAGGGATGTAACACCATAGAGATTAAAGTTGTTTCTGATTTAATGCTTTGTTAAGCCACGTTACGAGTTTGGTGACTTTTTGCTGTGGTGAAGGGTACAGCCCTCACATGTATCAGCAGGCCTGGAGCCTTTCATATTAAACTGAAACACAGTTATCTTACTATTTTCAGGTTGTAGTTGTACTCATGGGACTATTGACTATTGTTGTTATGAGACAATCTCATATTTTTGTGTTATATAACCAGGTTTTGCTCCAGCTGTCACTGATGTGCAAGTGTTTGCTTGAGTTTAAATGTAAAGACAGTAGTGCATGCACATTTCAAATTCCATGTAATTAGAGCTCCCAATATGGTACTCCAGTACTCAGAGTTTTTAATTAGAAGCATTTTGGTACATGTTGCTGTCTTATAATAACAAAACAACATATAGTTAGCATACACACTGTGGTGGATTTTACTTAACTATGTTTAGGGCACATTATATAAATTTGGGTGTAAAATATTAATTATTTGGGTGAATAAAATGGAAACTCTTTATATATATATATATATATATATATATATATATATATATATATATATATATATATATATATATATATATATATATATAATGTGTCACTCTCACTGACACTGCTTCTCTCCTTAGGCCAAGTTCTGTGAGCTCAATAAAAGATATTTGTGTGTGTGTGTGTGTGTGTGTGTAAGCGTGCTGTATTTATGTCTGTTATTATAAACAGCACAGATTGCTAATGTAGCACAGGACAAAGGGTCAGGATAGATGACCAAGCCAGCCTGCAGTGCCATATTTCACTGTTATATTTTGTCTGGCCTCTCGGTCTGTTTGTAAAACACTGAAAGCTGCTACCCTCCAAGTTGCCATTTATATTGTGTTATTCAAAGCAGAACTGACATATTTATGTTATTTTTTTGTTCTCATGTTCAAGACAGATGTTATAGGGAATAAAAACTGGAAATCTATTCATTGTTTGAGTTACATACAGCCATGGCAGATGGCTTTACAAACTATTAGGCATGGATACTAGTAGAATGCCAAACTGCAGGGCTGGATTTAGTGGCTGAATTTGGCTCTATATATATATTGTTACTGGTCATCTGCAGTAGTATACTCTTTCCAAGTGGTGGGCTTTATGTCCAGAGTGATTGTGTTGTTTAGACACTAGTGCTTTAGTAGTCTCAGAATGGTGCCATAGCATCCTAGCAGTCTGATTGAGATTTGCTGATGCATGAAACCGTCATCAAGCAGCCTGAACAAGCGTTTCAGGCCACAATGTGCTGCACAGCAGATTTAGCTCTGTTAGACCTGGCAGTGCAGCATAGCAAAACAAAATTCAAGTGTTTAAAGTCTTAAATCCAAAGAATCTTGTGTGATTGAGCCCTGGAAAGTTTTCACACATCCAGGTATTTGATATAACATATTTGTCCTCAAGAAACCTGCTTTCTTTTGTCCACTGAGATCCATAGATAACTCTGTCATGCTTTCCTGCAGGTTAGTCCCCACAGAGCTCAAATCAAACCTTCCTCTGGCCTCATAAAACCCACAGCATTTTGGATCCTGTTGTAAAAGCACGATAAACCAGCAGTGATTGACCTTCATTTATCCTCACCTGCAGGAAAAAAAATTGTTGTAACAAAGGCAAGCTCCCCCTACACTTCACCTCAACCCCACAAAACATGTGTTAACATGTTCATTAACAGCATGCTAAACATGTTCTCTTTTTTTTTTGTTTATGAGCGTGGGAGTGTGGTAATGAGGTCATTAAGAGTGTGTGTCACTGCCTTTGATTCAAGGCTGACTGACACACTGACCCAGATGAGAGGGTAAGATCACCATACCGCCTTGTTTGATCATAGCTTTGAGCGAAAGGTTGGAAATGTGATTAAGTTTGACAGTGTTGTGACTTCCTTCAGCTTTGTGTTATTATGAGTTGATTTTTGGCAATCTGTGCTGTGGTGGAAAGGGCCAGCAGGTTATTATTTTAGTGAAAGCATTGTCCCTCAGGTTGTACAAAATATTACAGCGTTTCCTATACATTCATTTATTTGTGGCGGCCCGCAAGAATATCCACTGGCATCAGCTCCTGCATTTCACACACACAAGTTTGACTTTAGCACTATATTTATCAACTTTCATACCCTTTTTTCATCGACTTTTTTCCATTAAAGGTACATACTGACAAACCTAGCGACTTTTTGGAATAAACCTTTGCTATTGTTCAGTTGGAAGTTCAGTTTCTCCAGTACTGCCACGCGACGGAAGGTCTGACTTTCCCAGGGCAGTATCGCCTCTCTTGGCGTCTATTCTGTGCAGTGAGCAGCAGAGAAGCAGTGCATTCAGTTGGCCGTACCGCTGCCAACTCGTCAATAAATAAGTACAAAACAGCGTTTCCAAGCACCTGATTCTTACTGACTCTTTGGGCTTATAAATACGAAGATAGTTCATTAATATATCATTAATATGCAAATAGTTTGTAACTTAGACGCAGGCAGTGCGCTGCATGAGACAAAAAAGCAATATAGCCAAAACCACCCCATATAGCCACTCTTTAGTGTAGATGTAGGTTGATTTTATCAGACGATGTCGCGATTATAAATCAGGATTTAAGGAGTATAGAGAGTGACTCCAGGTTAACATGTAGTATTAATGGGTCATGTTTAGTTTCTATTTATACTTGCTTTATGTATGACAACAGAAAATATGTAAACAGCTGGAACAGGTTTATTGGTCATTCAGGTGTATTACTGTATACAACCCTCTACATTGCTAGTGAATCACTCGCATATGCGACTAAATTTTCACTCTGGGCAACTAAATGATGTCTAATATTAGCCAATGGCTAATAAATTCTCCGATTTTACTCGCCAGTGTGTGAGTTGGAGGCTCTAAGTTTAGCACCGATATATTTTCACTCGCCGAACACTCTGACTGAGCACTTCAGAGTTTCACTCTCTTTCAAGCGTTCTGTGCTATTTTACAGTTCATCTCAATGGATGTGAAATGCAGGTGTATTTGACGTACTATAAACTCTAGTGTGAAGACGACTCACCATCGCTTTGTCTCTCACACACGCAGAGAGAGAGAAAGAGAGATAATTGATACTCTACATGTAAACGATATTCTTTGTTGTATTTTCCTGTCAAAATAAAGCCTTCCTTTGGAATTCTTCAGCTACATTATTGTTGCTCCTCTATGCCCCACATTTCTGAAACGTGTCGATTTTTACAAAGCTCATCGTTCTGAAAAGCGAGGTGTATGCTGATTGCCCAGCTATCCAGTGCATTGTGATTGGCTGAATACCTCAAGAGTGTGATGGAAATGTTACGCCCCTTAACATACTTACGTTACAAACGCCCTGTGTCCCGGCGCGAAAATACAAAAACAATAAAACCCATTATAAACGAGGCATTTGTTGCTTCCAGTGGGGACATAATTACTGTTTATAATGACTTATACTGTCTTTTTAAGCATTGCATTGCGTAACGCGCTGCGTAAACATAAAACCATGTCTGGAGAAACGACAAACAACAAGCGCTTCTCTACACTGCTCAAAACCCGTGTTTAAATCAAGAATTTTGAATTGCAAATTCTTTAGATATAAAAAACGTACTTGCAGGCTGTGAGTCAGAAGCACCAGACTGTCCTTGCAAAGTTGGAACTGAGGAACGGACAGCGGCCTAAAGTGAGGAACAGCCGGCGGGCTGAGTGAGTGGCGGCCCATGGGCTTGAGAACGGCGTGGCTGGCGGATTCGACGAAGGAACGGCCGGTGGGCAACAACATGGACTCCACTTTGTCCATAGTGAAAGCCAATCTGGCGATTCACAGCACAAAGTTGATGTATTTCCTCAGCGACCAGCACGAATCAGCTTTAGGCATGACAAAGCGGATATCATTCTCTTTTGGAAGGCCAAGCAAAGTAGTTTCGCTTTCACAATGAAGCACAAAGCAATCCCCACAACAGCGGCAGCCATGAAAATTTGGGCGGTGTTATGCAAATCTTCACACATCGTGATGTAGACATGTGGGGGCATGTTAGAATGAGCCATATTAGGTAGGAGTGGTTGACTCTTTACTTTTATAAAGAATATCTCTTTGGATTTGAGACTTTAGTCTTTGGAACTTTACAGATCTATTTATGCACAAAGAGCTTGTAACACTCCAAAGAGAAAGGAAAAATTGAAATTGCATCATATGACCCTTTTAATATTCTTGAATCCAGCAGCTCATTAATCCTTAGTAATCCTTAGTGCATTTTATAGGTCTTATTAATAGGATTCGTATCATTATCTCATCAGTATGTTTGTTAGTTTTTTTTCCCAATTTTTTTTACAGATTCACTGAATGACCAAAAAAGCACCACCACCAGTCCAGTTAAAATGTTCAGTTAAAATGACTAATATGCATTCAAATATGGTTATTAAGTTTTAATTCTAGTTACTAAAATTCTATCATTAAATAATACTTGATTATCATATCATAATGCTTGACTGACTGATGTTAAGAGTGTACTTTCAGATATTTAAAAAACTGTGCCATTTTACAAACATTTATTATGTATAGTAGGGATATAACGATTAACCGCGAGCCGGTTGAAAATTGATTCAAATATAAACAAATCTCTCTAATAAACAAATCACGATTCAATTAGGGGAAGGAGCTTATATGAATCCATGTCTGAGGGAAACTTACTGTCTTTAGAAAAGTTTAGATTTTTTAGTATTTTTTGCTTTTATCTTGCCTCTGTATAATGCATATTAAAGTTCATAAGTGCAGCACTGCTTTGTTTACAGCAGAAACCAAGGAAATGCTTTAAGCGCCACCTGCTGTGAATCTGCGTCTCATTCAGCTCATCCGCTGTTTCATGCTGATATTTTTATGTACAGTTTCGCAGAACTAAAGTCAAACCATTTTGTTTTTGCTTCAAAATTTCATAATTATACAATCTAATTTAAATTAAAGGGGTCATATGATGCGATTTCAAATTTTCCTTTGTCTTTGGAGTGTTACAAGCTCTCTGCTCACTCAAGCCGTCCGTGGCTCACTCTACGCAATATCGCTTCATTATCGCAGATGAATCACCTTCGATAATGAACGCGATATTGTGTAGCTTGTCAGTGAACTACGGCTCTGTCTATTAAATGCCACTCCATTTGAAAGCAGGTGATGGCGATTTAGCGCTAATCAGGGAACCGGCTTTACTGACAAAATGCGCTTGACAATCACATGCGATATATCGCCCATCCCTATATTGTACAAACTCGATATACCACCCAGCCCTACTTCCTATTTTTACTTCCTATATTTCTAGCTCATCTGTGAGGCTGTAGTCTCTCTCTTGGTCAGAGTCGGCTTTAGACTTATTCTTCCCCCTGTCAATCACTGCTGTTTCTACTGCCCCTGAAGCTGCTCTCTGATGGACACCAGCCCTTATCTCAGTCTGTATGCTACAGACGACATTTGCCTTATTGACTCTACGTAGACAGGCCATACTAACCCACTGGATTTGCTGAGGCAGACACTACCATTTTCAGCTTTTATAAACATCTTTTCCTTTTTTCCCGTTTCCCTTTTTCATGGTGGGCCTTTTGAACTAAAGTCATTTCCTGCTGCTTTGCCAAGATACACAGCAGCTGGGCTGGCAGCTCAAAAATGGCTGGCTTAAATTTAACTATATTTCCTAGGTAACCACTCAGCACTATTTTAGTGCAGCGAGTCAGAGGCAAAGTGAATACAGTAGTCCCTGACCTGAAGTGGTGCTTGCTTTGAACATCAATGTGAGGCATGTCAACTGCAGGGCATCTATAATGGGAATGGTTCTTTAAGAGGGTAACACTTGATGTTCACACATTACAAGGAAAGTAAAAGCGTTGTAGTCTTTTGGCCTGTATACGTATGAATCATATTGTTAGAGTTATAATTTCTCTCTGGACCATGATAAAAGGAAGCACATTAATGCTGTGCCCTTTGGCCAGCCACAGCTCAGAGGAAGTTAGCAATGTCACAATGTAGTGTTTAATATTAAACCTGTATGATGTAAATCAAATATATACAGACCCCACACTTTTGCGTAAGAAAGTTTAAAAATGCTAGGATGTTCATGTGATGTTTAATTCATAGTGTTCATTTAGAGGAATCATAATGGACAGAAGATTTAGCAGGGTGTGCATACTTGGCAGTTTATTGTGTTTATTGCATGTTTATTGTGATTATCAGTGTTTGTTTTATTGAACATGAGTGTATTTTATCCTAAAGTTGTTTTATAAAAACATCCACTTGAGGCTGTGTGTCAGTAATTAATTTTCATTTTATACATTTATTTATTTTTTGCCTCTTTTTGTTAGCATGGTAAAATCACTGTAATGCACAGCCTCTTGATCATGGCTCACTCATAATTACAGAGGCTTTCATGTAACTTGAATAAAAGCTTTTGGGTGCTGGCATGAGATTGCCATTGTCTTTTGTATATGAGCCACCAGTGAGCATATATGGAGAAGATCCCGTCATTTCCCATTACACCTTTCTCTCTTCCATCTGTCCCTCCTTTATCTATACATTACTCCTACTCGCCCTCCTTTCCTCCCTTCAGGCCACCTGTCTCACAGTCCCCTCTTTCCCACCCTATATTCCATTTTCTTCATGCCTGCGCCTCTCTAACTGCCGGTGTTTCTTGATCATATGATGTGCATTGGGTTTGTACCCCATCCCTATCCATCTCTATCAGTTATGTGTGGTGTAAAAACACACTACAATAACACAAAAACTTTTTATATATATCACATACTCTTAAAAACAAGACAAAACATAAAAAACACATTTGTATTAATTACTCTTTCACACAATGAAAACAAACTGTGCAGTTTGCCCTCACACTGCATCTGTTAGTGTACAGAGTTCTGTATTTACATCAAGTTTTTTGTTTTGAGGAAAAAAGTTATATATATTATATATTAGGGCTGCTCCGAATACCATATTTTGAGCTTCGAAGCTTCGGTCGTAATCAACACCAAATATTCTAATCTTCGGAGAGAGGGGGCTGAACATATTCTTCTCTCAATTAAAGGCAGGAATCTATGTGTGTCTGTCGAGAATAGGGTTGTGACGGTGAGGAAATTTTCCCACCAGTTAATTGAGGTGTCACAACAATGATAATACCGGTATCACTGTGGGGGTGGGGGCGTTCCCTCTTTTCCTCACATTCCTTCACTTTTAAATAGCTTGTAAAAGTGCCGTGCACATTTTACTTTCACTTTCAAATAGCAGAAATTCGGCATAAAGCAATTGTTCATTTTTAGTTTGCTTGAATTTCCCCTCTTTTCCTCGGTTTCCTTTGCTTTTAAATAGCTTAAAGCCTGAAGCTCAAGAAGGCAACACTATGCATAAAAGAGCAGGTCATATGGGCTTTCGAAAAATATTTATTTTGCCATTTGTAATGTAGCTATCCTTCAATGTAAACAGTCTGAAAAATTGTTAATCAAAAAAGTGCATGATAAATAACGATATTGTCTCTCAAAAGAAAGAGTCAACTCTGAACTGCCTTAATGAGTCGTCATATTTTGTTGCACAGCGCCACGCTGTTCGCATCCGGTGTAGACAAGGTGAGAGCCATGCAGATGCACGTAAACACAGAATTATGTTCACTTCTGCATCTATTTGTGCCTGAAATGACACATACGCACGGAATTATGTCAAAATGCATGTCGCTGCAAGTATCCTTGTAAACACAGTTGCTCATGGCTTATGTGAAGGTAAACAATTGATAAAGAAAATGGATAGTATATTGGTTCACAGCAGTTTAATGTTCCTAAGGCTCTCTGTCTCATGAAAGTTTATCAAACAACAAAACACATAGAGAAAAATCACTTTTGTAGCTTTTACACAGATTTATTAGATTTAATTTATACAGTGAAGACTATGCAGTGTTATTTTACATTTGATTTTTTGTTCTATTATATGCAGTGTTATTTTACATTTGATTATTCAACCAGTACCTGAATACCGTTAGACTTACCGGAAAAATATAAATCACTGTTTATTTAATTTATGTCTTTGTTCTATTATATTCAAACTCTGGCTCAAATTGATAAGGAAATATTGATGCCATTTTTGAAACCTTATAGCAACTTTGTTTACAAGTAACCCTCCAGAGCAAAAAAAATTATTATGGTAATGAGTGTTTCATTTCCGACATACATTGTACGGAAAGACCAATCACAACAGACTTGGCCAGCTGAGCAGTCAGAGCAGAGTAAGCTTATGGAAGGGAGGAGTTTACAGACCTTAAAGTGCAGGTCATATGGGTTTTTGAAAAATATCTCTTTTGCAGTTTATAACGTAGCAATCCTTAAATGAAAACATCTGCAAAGTTGTTAATCAAAAAAAGTGCATGATAAAGATATTGTCTCTCAAAAGAGAGAGTCGGTTCTGAATCACCTTAACAAGTCGTCATATTTTTGAATCTTTTGCCTGTTACTGGTATACGTCACTGGGTAACACATTTGCATAATCTCTGCCTGCCCGCGAAATATGAACACTCTGACCTACCCACAAACACTTCCGCTAGTTAGTGTGTTTACGTCATGTTGAGAAGACACTGTGTTCAAGGATATCACAGAAATACAATTGGCACCTTTTGTTGTGTGCATGTCATTTTATAAAGGACTGCTTTTCTAATCTTGACACTTTAAAATACCATAAGACCTGCTCTTTAAGAGCCAGTGGGTGTAAACTTTTGAACAGGATGATGATGTGTAAATTTTTCTTATTTTGATTAAAGATCATATATATTTTTTTCATTTAGTAACTTCAGAAGCTACATTAATGCATACATGTTTCCCAGAAGACAAAATAATGACAATTTACCCTGATCATCCAATTCAAAAAGTTTACACTCTCCACCCTTAAAGGGTTAACCTTTTAATGCCTTCTTGTGCATCAGTAAATGTTTTCACCTTTTGTAATTATGTACAATTCAAGTCTCTCAATTGTCCTCAGAGTGAAAAGATGGAATTTGGAAAGGGTTCAGATATGCAGAAGATGCTGGAAAACCAAAGAATGTGCAGGAGCTGGAGAATTTTTCAGAAGAACAGAGGGCAGTTTAACTGTTCAGGACAAACAAGGGACTCGTGAACAACTAACACAAAACATAAAAACAGTCATGGATCATCCAGGAAATGGCACATAGCCTAGTATTAAGATTAAAGGGTATGTAAACTTTTGAACGGGGTCATTTTTTACAAATTCTGTTTTTTTTTTGTTCATGTGGAGTATATATAAACATCTGTTATGTGAAATGGCTTATTCAAGACAGTACTAAATAAAAAATATGCAATTTTTATAATCCCTCTTATTTTGTTAAAATTATGAACATTTTGCATATTCTGCAAGGAGTATGTAAACTTATGTGCACAACTGTACTGTAGGCTATATATATTGCCGGTCTGAAAGTATCAAATGTTTATTTTTCATATACAGTGGGTGAAATTCTTGAAATTGCTCTCAAACAGATGACTCTACCTAAAAGTTTGCAGGTTAATATTGCAGTGGTTCATTTTTTTCCTCTCCTGTGTCCTCTTTTCAAGGAGAGTTTGCTCAGACTTCATGATAATTGTGAAGTATTGATACCATGTGATGATAAACAGCTCCGTCTGACAATGAAAAATGTGACTTCAGTTCGGTAAAGAGCTGAATAAAATATTCAGTCTGTTAGGGACTGCTTCTTTGAACTCTGAAAGTCAGATAAAGGATGTTTGAACTGATGTTAAGATCATTATATTGTGTGTTTTGTCTTTCTGTGAATCTGTCAGAATACTCTGTGACCTGCGAGTTGTATTTTCCCTTGAATATTAGTATAAAAATAATATTAAAAAACATTCTGTAATTGTGAATACCATTAGTGCCTGCAGTGAGACAACAATTGTACTCTTCAGGGAAAATCCTACAGCTTTTTGTTTATGAATGATTGTTTTCATTTTTATATCTTTCTGTCTGTCTGTGTAGCACATCCATCTGAGCGCTTTGATCACTCTGAGTTTTTTTTTATTTGTTACCCAATCATGTTATTTTTGGGTTGTTTTGACTGATTCACAGGCTGTTATGCCAAGCAAACTCTGGCCACTGTACATTTCTGAATCATGCAGTGAGCAGTGCATTATGGGAAAGTAGATGTACATAAAGGACTAATTTTAAATACAGTAGTATTTTAAATCTTTAAAGGGGACAATCGATGCTATGCACTTTTATAAGTTGTTTGAATTAGGGCTGTGACGGTATGAAATTTTTTCTTACCGTTGTGAAGAAGCAAAAAATCGCGCGGTTTGGCCGTTTATTGCACCCATTTACTCTGTTCACCCGCTGTCTGCTTAATTTTTTTCCTGACCAGACCATTCCTGCTAAATGTAGATCTCGTTTCCTGAATCTCACATTTAAATTTCCACTACAGAAAAAGAGAGAGAGATAACAAAAATGCTTATAAATTTATAAGCAAAATATGAACAAAACTGTTGGCTTGTAGCCATTGTGAAATGAAATCACTTTTTACCCAAACAATTTAACATCCATGAGAAGAATGTCTCAAGTCAGACTTACTTGATGTGGGCTTCTTAGCCGTAAACTGATAATTTTTGCCAGTTGCCAAAAATCAGAGCCAGTCTGCAGATTTAAGTTGACAGATTTCATAGAAAATTGCGTAGTGTATGATGGGCGTGATTCCATTCATTCAGAGAATATTAAACTTGTTTGATATTTTCAGCCAATTTTAGATTGCATATTTTTTTTTTGTCATGCGTCTCCTAGCAACAACGCACACGTTTCTGCATGAGTTCATTGTTATTGGAACTACTTAATATAAGTAATGTATGATCCTCAGTCATTTGAATGGCATTTTTCTAACTTTATTAAAAGTATGTCATCTTTTATGTCAATTACAAAAAAAAAATATTTATAAGCTTTTTAACATTTCTAATCAAAACAACAAAATAAAAACATAAATTCATGTTGAGGTTAGAAATATAGAAATATTAAATTATTTAAATAACAGAAAAGATACTTTAAAAATTAAACTAAAACTGACAGAATATAGCAACAATAAACTAATCATATAATCAGTAATGTCATTTAATTGATTCGTTCGAATGGCTCATTCATTCAGGAATGACTGTCTTTATGAATGCGTAATTTTATCATTGACTCACTAGATTCGTTTAAAAATGCAGTTCATTCATAAACAAAATGCTTTGTTTTAATGGAGATGTGCAGCGGCTTAGAGGTGTAAGGGGTAGTGTTTAGGGGTGTAAGAAAATATTGATACATGTGAGTATCGCAATATTTTGTTTGGCGATACTGTATCGATTCTCAAAAACGCAATATTGATATTTTTAAAAAAATAAATAAAAATGTATACAATATTTATGCTCCCGCAGAAATATATCTTATCTGGTCCCACTCCCACCCGCGACATTCATGTTTTATCCCACTCCGCCTGCAAAATCCCGCATAAAAGTAATCTATATAGATTTTTTTTTTCAGTATATCGAAGAAATTTACATGAAATGGTTCTGTAACATCTCCTAAGCTTCACAACATCCCAGCAGAAACACTCCCGATAAAATATTTGTTATTTAGGCTGAGCATCAACAGTCATAAACCACAGAAAAGTAAGCATGGTTTGGCATGACAGAATGCGAGCAGCGCGCTTCCTTTATTATCACTAAAAGCTGACATCTCAGTTAATCGCGATCTCATAAAGCTCTGTTATAACAATAAATATATGCACAATGAATCTTTCACAATGTCTACACATCGTGTGTTAAAATGAGAGGATTCGTGAGCACACAATTTCAGCATTGCGGTGAGTAGATTCTAACTTAATCATCTCTGACTGGCCATTGCGTTCCAGAAATCAACAGCTGAGTCTGTGATTGGCTACATTACGCAACCCTTTAAACACGTGTTATAAATAAAAACTATGCCTAGCTTGCGTATGTCAATCATTTTAATGTTAATATTAGTTGCTCTTTTTGCTTTTGTGCAACAGATAAATAACATTTTTTATGTTTTAGACACTTTATGTTTAGATAATTTCTATTTTGCGGCAGTCCTGTGAATCATTTATGTATATCATGTATATATGATACGTATCGTATCGCCAGATTCTTGCCAATACACAGTCCTAATAGTGTTGTAGTGAGACAATATAAGTCACTTTGTATTAACTACTTGTTTATTGAACTGTTGTATTAAATCAAGATCACATTTGCAAACTCCCTTAATAATCATTAAAAGCTGTCACTCATCTTAGTTCATTGCGATCTCACAAACCTCCATTATAATCAACGAAGCTCCTTACACTGCACAATGAATCTCTTATTTACACTCTGTCTGCACTTTGTTTGTTATAATGAGAGGATACGTCTGTGATACATTACTCAACGCTGCAAAAACACGTTGTAAGTACGTTACCTTTGAAGCTCTTTCATCGCAAACACAAATATGCTGATCGGGTCAGTCGCACAGGTGCTCCTAAATATTTTTTCATAGTCGCATGCAGTAGTTTCCAGTCGCACTGTAGAGCCCTGGATGGCCAGTTTTTTCCTCTGTGACTATTACAAAGTTGGTAAGTGTATGATGCCCATTGTTTTATAATCTGTTCAGATTTTAAAAATTGTGTATTCCAGCCTTAACTTGACTATAGTACATTCAACACAGAATAGTGCTCTGTGGGAACTGTTTTTCCACCCACTAAATGTACAATTTACATTTGATGTCAGCTATGTTTTCTTGTGTTCAGAGATCAGTTTTATAGCTTTAAAAAAACTCTTGTCACTGACTGACCACTGTATGTAAATCAGTCACCCTGGAGAAAAGCTGCCAGGTTTGGAGATGCAATAAAGATGTAAAGAAAGGTCAGAAATCAGTAATCGTACTCTCTTCATTGTAATAACCTTGACACGTCCTTGAATTACAGTATATCACGTTACTCAGGTTTCTTTTTTTGTTTGCATTTGATGTGTTGCAGCCATTGAAGTTTCAGTGCATTTAGAATGTTTTTTTTTTTAACAGACACCTCTATTCAGAGCAGAATGTGATGGCGTGATCAAAAGAGTGATGACTGATGATGATGTGACTAAAAATGAAAATGGAGGATCCTTGCAAGACCCCAGATAGCAACAGCAAAATGAACCATTTAATGTGAAAATTGGCAGGCAGTTTTCACACTGAAAGAAAGACTGTAGCAGACCTTGTCTGTCTCACTCAATCAGAACCTTTGCTAGCACTTCCTAAAACAGTTCTTTAAATAGGCACAGAAACTCCAGGCTTTCCTAAGAGCCCTTGGAGTCGCTTTTTTTATCCTCTTCCCTCTATGTTATTAATATGGCTTATTTAGATGTGTATTTATCTTTTTATTGAGAAAGTGTCCGCTGAAATAACTTTAGATCCTCTTACGGGGAGAGCGGACTAAAATTATTTAACACTGATCCCCTGGGCACTTACTTCCTGTCTGGAATAGTGATTCTTCAGGAAAAAGGGCTGTAATCTCCTGCCTCTCTTACTATCGCCACAATCAGATCTCAGCCTGAGAGCAGATACTCTAGGACTCACCATCAACTGACTGAAGAATGCTAATAAAAAATAATGATTTTTACATGCCACTTTGAAATAAGGCTTGTTTTTTTAGATTAAACTTCACTCTTTTCTTGATAGTTTGAGTTTGTGCCCTCATCCAAGCTGATGACTGACAGAAGTGACCAGCATATTGTAAACTATTATATCATGGTAAAGGTGTAATTCACAAATTCACAATATAGTAATTTTTGATATGAAGTGTTTTATATATTGCTTAACCATTAGGGATGTAATGATTAACTGCGAGCTGGTTGAAAATCGATCAAATATGTGACGATTCAAATCGGTTGAGATGCTAAACAAATCGCTTTTCAATTAGGGGTAGGAGTTTATATGTATGTGTGACTGAGGAGAACTTACTGTTTTTAGAATAGATGGTATTTTTTAGGGCTGTGCAATTAATCGCATCTCGTCAGTAAAGCCGGTCCCGTGGTTAGTAGTAAATCACTATTACCTGCTTTCAGATTGAGCGGCTTTCACTACACAGAGCCGTAGTTCGCTGACAATTAGGCAGAATCGCCCTCATAATCGCAGATGAATCGCATTCGGTTTCGAATGCGATATCGCCCAGCTTAGTCAGTGAACTACGGCTGTGTGTAGTGAAATGCACATAACAATCGAATGCGATTAATTGCACAGCCCTAATATTTTTTCTTTTCATCTTGCCTGTGTATAAAGCATATTAAAGGTCATAAGTGCGGCACTGCTTTGTTTACAGCAGAAACCAAGGAAACGCTTTAAGCGCCACCTGCTGGCAGAGAGTGAATCTGCGTCTCGTTCAGCTATTGTATTTATTTTTACTGTTGCTTGTAGTTAATTATTCTTATTTTCTTTGTTTTTATTTGACAGTATAGTTTTTCGAAACCGTGACTCTAAATCCGTGATGCAAACCGAACTGTAAGTTGAACCGTTCCACCCCTAATAGCAACCTTATTTACAGAAAATAGATATTTGATGTATATCGCTATCTTTAAATAAATCACTCATATAAAGGTTTAGTCATGTGGCCCACTCGTAATCATGTTAAATAATCGTGATAACAATATTAACCTAAATAATCGTAAAGCCCTATATTTTGGATATACTTTAGTTCCTGTTGATGGTCTTTACCTTGTGTTGTTTGTTGTTTCTTCTCTCTCAGTAGATATACAAAAAAGGTAGGTATAGCTGAAGACACAGTTTAGTAAAAGAGGTTTCTTGGCTTGCTCTCTGCCGTCAGCATCTCAAAGTAGCAAAAATATGGCTAACCGCTCAGTTGTGCTCATTACTCACACAATGTCACTTCCTATCCCCAAGCAATGTGCTCTGCATTGGTATATTCTTTTGTCAGTGCTTCACTTTCCCTCTAAATCACTCTCACTGGGAGCCTCTTTCCTTCTCTGCACCTTTTTAGTCTTTTGCAATTTTTCTCTTTAAAAACATGCCAACCTTCTCAGATGTAATTTCTTTGTGTGACTTAACGAAAGAAGGTCTTCGTTGTCAGAGCAGCTTGGGCTAAAGGGCTTTTGTTAATGAATGTCAGGTGCATAAGTAGGGAGACCATATGCGCCGTTCATACGGGAGACGTCCCGGCCAGGATTTTAATATTGCCTAAAACATCCAAAGCAGTTTGACCAATAACATGCAGGTATTATACATAATCGACCAATCGTTGGGCTGCGCGTGAGAAGGTGAGATCTACAGGGAACAATCTAAGCGATGCAAATATGCGCACGTGTTTGTTCGTTCGTTTGACTTGAAGCGTCGCTGCTAAAAAAGACAGCAAAGTAGGTGCGAGAGCGATCCGAAAGCATAAGGAGCCGTCTGCTCTGCTCTCTAGCTCTCATGAATGTCGCACAACGATCGACCTGCAAATAGCCAAAACCTGGATATTTTAGGCAATATTAAAATCCTGGCCGGGATGTGTCCCGTATGAATGGCGCATATGGTCACCCTATGCATAAGAGCATATAAGAGCAAAGCTCCCAGTCTGGATTCCCAGTCTAAACTGGATTTGAAATTTCACTGCTCCTATTAGCAAGATCTCTCCATTATCCCTGCCGAAATAGATAACTCTAACCTATATTTATCTTTTCAGGGCTGTCGAAAATAGACATGTAATCACATTTACCAAACCCAGGAAGGGAAAGGTGAGGATTACTTGGGTAAAGAAGAGCTTTCCTTAAAGCTTTCCTCATATGATGCGTTTTCATGTTTTCTTTTTTCTTTAGCGTGTTATGTAGCTGTTGTGCATGTATAAGATCTGCAAAGTTACAAAGCTCAAAGTCTCCAACAAAAAAACTTTTTCTATCTATCCCTCATATACCTATGTCACTATGTCAAAATATTTGCATAATGCTGCTCAAATGGATATGCAAAGAAAGAAGGTGTGGTTTCAGGTATCACAGTAGTGTTGTTGCCGCCATGTTGTGGAGATGCTGTGTGTTTCTATGCGAAAGCAAAATCACTTTATTTTCATGCTTTTGAAAGTGGATGCAATTAAGAATCAGACACAAAGATCAAAAAAAAACACTCTAAAAAAACAGAAAAACCCAAACGTTCAAGTGTGTTCAGTGCATTTTACTAGGCCTGGGTAAAAAAATATTGATTTCTCAATTTTAATCGATTCTCATTTTTACGAAATGATATTGATCATCCAATAAATGGCAATAAGCTTTGTGCTTTACTTTTTATATGAAACAAAGTCATTTTACTGTCCATTTTATTACAGTATCCAAACAATAAGTGCCATTTTGGTTCTGTTTAATGTGGAGTGACAGATCATTGTGTCGCCTCAGTTCAAGAGAAGCGGCAGCGCAAAGCGTGTGAACTAAACAAATCCTCCGCATTAATACCAGTTTCAGCACAAAATAAACATTAATAAACAACCAAAGGTATGAAAGGTAAAGGAAATTGAAATCTGTATCCTGTCTCATGTAATTGCTCAATCAGTGTTTCAACTGTGCAAAGAAGATAGTTCACCCAAAAATGTCTGAGATTACAGTTTATAAGTTTATTCAGTTTATACGTTTTTAAAAATTTGATATTATTCTTAAACTAATGCATCGTTTCGCTACAGAAGGCCTTTATTAACCCCCCAGAACTGTGTGGAGTAGTTTTATGATGGATGAATGCAGTTTTTTAGGCTTCAAAACCTGGGGCCCCATTCACTGCCATTATACAGCTTTCAAGAGCCAGGACAATTTTTAAATATAACTGCGATTGTGTTCATCTGAAAGACAAATTTCAGATACACCTAGGATGCCCTGAGGGTGAGTAAATCATGGGCTAATTTTAATTTTTGGGTGAACTATCCCTTTAAACTTTTGTATACAAATCAATTAATTTTAACCTTCGATGTTATAGTAATGTAGTACCAACTGACTCACATGTATATTTTACAGCATTAGTTGAGTTTTTTTCCTTGAGAAAATTTGGCATGTACTGTACCTGATATATATCCAAAATAATCAATATTGAATTGCTTAGAATCAAATTGGAAATTGAATTGAATCGCAAGCTTGTGAATTAGAATCAAATTGAATCAAATCGTGAAATTTCTGTCAAAACCCAGCCCTACATTTTACAGAAAAACGGTTTCTTGAACCTTGGAGAATACAAGGCCAACTGTGCATAAAGGCTGTTTCTAAAAAAGGGACAATACCAACTTTGAGTTTGATTATTATTTTGCGTTATCTTTATAGCAATCGTGAAAGCAACAATAGATATTTTACCTCACATCTTGATAATAAATTAAAGCAAACTTGTACGTTAAAACTGTGAACTCAATGCAACTACACTGGACGGGACAAAGCATTGCAGATCATTTGAACGTTGTGTCTGTATGTTACAAATAGAACGAGTCAGCAATTTGCTGTCGGGGATTTGTCGTGTCATGCCGCATCCACCCAAGACGGCATCATTGATTATTATGTTTTCAATTGTATTTTATTGCCTCGCGCCGCACCGCTCGCGTCTGGTGTAGACTCGATGTAAGTTAATGTAGCTTTCTGATACTGCATTTGAATTTTCCATGCCACATTATTTGAAATTAGCGTGGGCCGCTAACTTTTTTGCAAAAAATAATAATGTGTTTCTTGAACATTAAAGCATGCTATCATATTGTATTACACCCATTACACAAAATAATAATCTTTGAAAATAGCATCATATGACCCCTTTAATTCCATAAGTGAAAACATTTGCTGTTGTTGTACTTTTCAGGTGCGTTTTTCACACGTTACATTCTTGTGTTTATCCAAGCTGTTTTTTAATTGTCTTTGTGTTTGAACATTGCACTAAACATGTTTGTTTTACTGATTGTGATACATCTTGTGCCACGAGTGCTGTGCTTTTCAAATGTTAAAGATGCTTCAGGACACCCGTATTCTGCTCATTTCCTTGTGCTATGTCTTGTTTTTTTTTTAAATGTGAGAATGCATGAACACTGTGAATGGCCCCTAAGGCTGCTTGACCATCTTTAGTAAATATGGCAGAGTGCTGAGTTTAACCCAATCAAAGCCTCCAGGGTTTATTGCCTCGACCCAAATGTACACTTATCTGGAGTCTATCGAGCCAGGTTTTAGTCAGTGCTAGCAAGCTTGTGAATGTAGTAATTAAGTGTTTCTCATATGGAACTCAGCGCGGCTTGACAGAGTAGATTTTTATCCCTCCTTTATAGTTTCTCATCTCATCACAAAAGCCACTATGTTCATTCACACTGTTTTCTGGTGTTTTCAGTGTCTCAAAGGCTTGGTTTGTAGTAAACGCTGCTTCACACAAATTTGAGTAGCTTATAACATTCATTTGGGAACGCAAACCATCTTCCCAAACTTGTAATGAGAGGCGATTATAAACCCACTGCTTAAAGGGCTCCCTGTGGTTCTCCGCCAAAATAAAAACTTGATGGTTTAATGCTTTCAAATGAATAAATGAAGACAGATGAGAATATTAGTATTGTAATTTTAGAATTGTACTGTAAAATATTTATTTCTTAATAATAGATTTTATTTTACAGTAAAATATTGCAATAGTAATATTAATTTGTAATTAATTCATTTGTCTACTATTTTATAGTAATAGTGTTTTCCACAGACTTGCACTCTATTTGTGGTGGCATATGTATATGCAAATTAATTCTCTGCCAGCAGGAGGTGCTTAGAGCGGGAGAAATAGAGGTTTCCCCGGTAACCGCTGTACACAAAGCAGCGCTTCACTCACAAATGCTGCTTCATCAGACATTACATGCAAAATGAAATAAAAATGTCATCCAAAATTTTCTGAAGACAGTCGGTTTCCTTCAGAAATACAGTGATATAAAAACACTGCACCGGTTTTCGATTTTGAAATGTGCAGAGCTCATGCTTATTCAATGAATTCAGAGCCTTTTGAAAAAATCTATGTGTGGCGGTCAGTTTGATATTGTGGCAGGCTGCCACAAATAAATCAATGTATGGGAAACACTGTAATAATAATCATCATCAAAAAAGAAAATATGCATATATATGATTGTACAGCACTTTAGCTCTGTGTCTGGTATCCATATGGAGTAAAGGATTTAATGAGATGCCTCCTTTGTCCATCTGTTTAACACAATAGTGTGTAGGATGTAAAAGGTCAGACACCAGGGTTTAATATTCCTGGACAAGACAGGAAGTGGTGTGACCTCAGTAAAATGATTGTCCTTTGTAGATTCATACTTCATAAAGCATTCACTAAAAAAATAAAAAAATAATAATAATAATAAAATAAATAAGGGAAAATGTTCTATTCATTTTTGGCCAGGATATTATGCAGGATTTTTATGGGCATTTCTGTTAACCCTAAAACACAACACAATGAAGTTTAAAATACAGGCAAAGACCTGTAAAAAATTCCTTCATATTGATACAGTACATATTTTTACAGATTAGACAGTTTAGATGTATCAGTCGAGATTGAGCTTCTGCAATCAGTTGTTTCAGGCCTTATTAACCAGCAGATGAACAGGCATAGGGCTGTCTTTGGGTTCGCTAGTCACAGAAAACAGGGTGAGGGAATTCATACCCAACACTGGCACTTTAATATAGGATGTTTGTATGCAAACTTGTAAAGGTGTAAAGGTTATGTAATCATTTAAATTAATGTGTCCTTTACAGAAAGCTGTAAAGGATGCTAAAGCAGCCTATTTTTCTAATATTATATCGCAGCACTCAAACTCATCAAAAATTTCAGACTATTAATAGCTTTCTTAATCCAAATGCTGTCACCAGACGATGCTATAAATGTCAACACTTTTGATGAATTTGATCTGGTTTCATCTACCGATATTAGTCATATTATTGCTCAATTGAAACGTCCAGCTTCCAGTTGGGTATGTTTTGCCCTCTGGTTTGCTTGGTGCGATGGCTGAGTTTATTGGACCTAGTATTACATCTATTGTAAACCGTAGCCTTTCTACAGGTATTTTTCCACCATGTCTTAAGCAAGCAGTCGTTCAGTCCCTTCTCAGAAGTCTGCTCTGGACCCTTTGCTCTTCACAAATTACCAATTTCAAAGCTGCCTTGTATTTCATAAATATTGGAGAAAGTGGTTTTATCTCAGCTGAGCCCTTTTTTGGCAAATAATGATGTGCTTAATGCTTTTCAGTCTGGTTTCAGGGCAGGACATAGCACTGAATCAGCTTTACTATGAGTTTCCAATGATTTGTTACTCATTGCAGCCTCGGGAAGTCGAGGAGCTTTAATTATGCTCGACCTTAGTGCAGCTTTTGATCTAATAGATCATGATATCCTTATTAAACATTTAGAGCATGTTGTTGGTCTGAAAGAGACTGTTTTAAAATAGTTTTCTTCCTATTTGAAGGGAAGATCCTTTTCAGTGAGGGTTGGAGAATTTTCTTCAGTTTCTATTGATTGTGTAGTTCCTTTATGCTGATGATATTCAGATTTATTTGCCTATTAGATCTGGAGGATCAACTTCTCATTCATCTTTTGTTATTATGTCATGAGGAGGTGAAGGGCTGGTAAGAGCAAAATCAGCTACAACTAAATGCGATTAAATCTGAAGTTACCATTTTTGGGCCAGATAAGGCTGACAGTGACATAAATTATGTTTTAGGTACATGGACAACAAATGTGCGGTCCCAAACAAGGAATCTGGGTGTAATTTGTGACTCCGCTCTAACGTTTGATCATCAGATTAAATGTGTGATGAAAAGTTGCTTTCATTTGAGGACTATTGCAAAAATGAAAGCCTTTTTGTCTGTTGATGAACTTGAGATAGTGATTCATGCATTTATCTCCTCCCGTTTGGACTATTGTTATGCACTTTTTTTTGGGAGCAAGCCAATATATTATTTCAAAATTGCAGTTGGTCCAGAATGTAGCCGCAAGGCTCCTTACTATTACAAAGAAAAGGGAGTATATTACTCCAGTTTTGGAAAAGTGGCATTGGCTTCCAGTTAAATATCGGATTCAGTATAAAGTGTTACTGTACAGAATATCGGATGCAGTATAAAGTGTTCCTTAAAGCTGTCCATGGTATGGCCCCAGAATATATTACAGACTTGATTCATATGAACTCTGGTAGACCTCAAAGATCATTTAACTGCTTACTGCTCTCAGTTCCAAAAACTCGCCTTAAAACTAAAGGGGATCGTGCATTTTCGGTCGCTGGCCCAAGACTGTGGACTAATCTTCCACCTGACATCAGATCTGCACCCTCATTTGATGTTTTTAAATCTCGTATGAAAACATACTTGTTCCCTGTGGCTTTTAATTGTTCATTTTTGGAAGATGTAATTTGTTCTGTTTTCTGTTTTTGCTGAATTTTATTTTTAGTGTCCTTGTATTGTTGTGTTGCTGTACAGTCCTTTGGTCTACATTGTGGAAAGGGCTCTATAAATAAAAGTAGACTTGAGAATTATTTTTTATTTTTTTACCAGCCCCATCATATGAGGATGTCTGTCGCTATTGTTTCATGTGTCCTTATCTTAAAATAGAAATACCTTAGACTTTTTCAGAAAATCGCCATTTTGGATTCAAAATAGATAATTTGTAAAGTTAAGTAACCTGCTGTCAAAGCACTCCAGTGTACTGGTGTTCATTCACTTCAGCTAGGGTAAACATTACTGACGAATATTGGATTATTTATCTTCTTTTTTTTTTAATCTAGCAGAATTATTTCTCATCATATTTTTCTCAGCAGTATGTTTTAGTTAAAATCTTATTTCATCATGGAGTTGAAAACAAACAGTGATGTTTAGAAACACTTCATAAAGTAGACAAAAATACAGGTAAGTCCAAGATGTGTAGCTCCAAGCTACTGTTTACATAATATTCTAATGGGAATGCTATTGTAATATAGTGTTGTGAATTATTTGTATTTGGTTGCCCATTTTGTAGCGTGTTGTTACAGGAAGAGTGGATCTACAACAGTTGTTATACATTCTGAGTAGCATGTAAGTTCACTTGAGCATTTGTGTAGATAGATCCAAGTTGTAATATTACGTTTATGTTGTGTGTATTTTAGAACAACTTAACATTGTGATTGCACGTTTTGCCCAGGTAAGCTTACTCACATTTTAGAAATTTAGTTGATAGTTTTACTTTACTCATCTTGGCTTTGGCTCACTATTATGCAATAGTGCATATTTAAAATGAGGCTAACTAATTTTAATAGACTAGTCTTGGCATGAGGGCAGTGTGAAATGTGCTCGGGTCAGTATTTAATATTTTCAGCAACATTAACACAGTGATAACAGGCCCGCTCAGCAGTTCTCACTATCTTCTTCTGAGATCGGACGAGAAGCTCCTCTACTGCTGGCAGTGATGACTGGTCCACAATGTGTGCTCCATCTTTGGCTAATCATTTTTCTTTGCTGCATCTTTCTCACATGTAGCAATAAGGCAGAAACTGTTTTATCCTCTATAATCAATTTAATTTTCCAAACCAAGATCTTTCATTGGGAGGTCAGTTTCTTGAACACACCACTAACCTGATTCTACACAGAAAGAGAGCATTTTGCAAGCAGGCAGTTTGGGGCTCAGATTAGTTTCCCTGGTAGCAAAAACTATTTCTTACTGTTATAGTTTTTATTTATATTTATCAATGTATACATTTTATTAATATTTTATTAATAGTTTTCATTTCATTTTTGTGTGTAATTTAAATTTATTTCAATTTTAGTTTTCAGTTAGTAGTTTTAGTACTTACACTTATTTTATTGTTGCCAAGGCAACATTTCTAATTTTTGTTTAGTTTAAAATTTTATCAAATATTTCTCTTTATTATTTTATCTTTATTTCAATTAACAAAAAGTTCTTTTTTTTAAATAGTTTTAGTTTTAGCTAGTAATAATAAGACTCCTGGGTAGCATAGATATTAAAAACATTTATGTATATACAATAGGGATTAGGGTTGGGGATCGTTTGTGTTTAACGTTGTGTTAAACGGTGCCTGAACCGATACATAAAAAAAAAAAAATTACCCAAAATAGGATAGATTGGCCATTATTGAGCGCTTTAAACACAGTTAATGTCTGTTTCATTCATACTGGACATAGTTTTGAGAACTGTGGCATCCCTAGTATACAAATACTTGCACCTGGTGATTTATATGTTGAATGAATATTCAGACCAATAGTTCACTGTTTTTAAAAGACAGGATTAGCTTTTTTTCAAAGTTTGACTTAAGCATATTTTGCTGGACTGTCCTGCTTTTAATGTTACTAGGCTAAGGTTTTATTCAGAAATGCAGAAATGCAAAAACATACTGGTAAAAAAAATGTATAGCCTGAATGCACTGTAAGTCGCTTTGAATAAAAACGTCTGCTAAATGCATAAATGTAAATGTAAATGTAATTTATTCATCAATTTCATAGATGTTTTTTAAAAAAGGTATCGCCTTGTAATACGTTTCAGATTTTCTGTCAAATATTTTAATTAAAAAAAAAAAAGAAAAAAATATATATATGTTTAGAAATTGAATTATATTATTTTCAATCCACCAATCCATTTTTCGCTGCTTTTCCAGGGCTAGGTCACGGTGGAATCAGACTAAGCAAAGCAGCCCACACTTTCTTTTCCCTGGCCAATTCCTCCAGCTTTTTCATATTATTTGTGTATTTGATTGATTTATTTGCTGTTAATTTAGCTTTGGTGTTGATATGCTGATATCTGTATCTGCAAAAATGGTAACAAGCATAACCTGCGTCTGAACCCAAGTCTAAAAGTATTACTTGCCTCATGATTTCCATATGTTTTTGTTGTCCAATATGGTTCCAGCATAAGCATAAAATGAATAGAATAAAATCATCAGTATTTGATATGCACTGTTTGCTGTCCCACCGTCTGCAGGAATTTTAAACCACTAAACTGCTGAGCATTACACCAAGGTCAGGGAGTGCCGTTATGTGGCATCTCTTTACTTGAAGGATACATCCTTGACTTGTTTATTCATGAAGACAAACAGTTCCCTGTTCTTCCAGAGAGTCAAACAGACGTCGTTGTCTGTGTTTAGGTTGTTTAGAGTGAAGGAGGTTTGAGGCTCACTGGGGCTGCTGTTGAACGACTGATGTTTTGTTTACTCAAATGCTACAGAATCTTCAACATTTCATTTGCATTGCTAAACACAACAGGCTACATATCCCCCGTCTCCCACGGGGCTCTTTGCATGTGTGTGTGTTTGCGCCAATGCTAGTGTTGCACCACTGCCTGAATTTCATGATGTGGATTCTGCTTATCAGTGGTAATTTAACCTCTCTCGTCCTTACCTGACTTTGTGGAGCAAGCTGTATTATTACCCACAGCTTGCTGTGCGCCCATTGACTTTTAAATGGGTTTGTCTAAAAAAAATGTGAAGTACTACCTTGCCTTGATCAGATGGATTACGTATGGTGCTCTGGGTGGCCTGTGGAGTTGACCTACACTAAAAAAGTTCAAGATTCAGGTCACATTCACTATACATTAGTTAGTAGGAGATAATTAAAAAAAAAAAAAAAAAAAACATAGTTAGAGCTTATAGCATGACTGTGACAATCATACAGTAAAGTTACAATATTGGGGATGCTTTAAATTGATCAATATTGACATTTATAATGTTAGAAAAGATTTCCGTTTCAAATAAATATGGTTCTTTTAGGACTTTTATTCATCAAAGAATCCTAAAAAAAAATGTATCATGATATCCACATGGTTTTCACAAACTGTTATCAACATTAATAAAGAAATGTTTCTTGAGCTCCAGATCGGCATATTACAATGATTTCTGAAGGATCATGTGGTTGAAGTAATAGCTGCTGAAACCTCAGCTTTGTCATTAAGGAGTAAATTGTGTTTTAAAATACATATTAAAATAGAAACAGTTATTTTCAATTGTAATAATATTTTACTGGTTTGACTTGACTGATTTTTTTTTTTTTACTGTTTATTTTAGTTTATTAAATAAATGTAGCCTGGTCATAAGAGACTTCTTTTAAAACATTTTCAGAATCTTACTCACTCCAAACTTTTGAACATTAGTATAAATATGTTCAGTGTGACCACAGCTGTTAAACACCACAAAAAGTCCATATGACTTGCTCTAAATCTTTTTTTTTTTTTGAAAAGCTGCAAGTTTTCAAAATATTTAATTTTGTTTATTTATTTTTTAGAAGCTTGACAACCATCAAATTTCATTGTATTGAAAAATTGCACAAAAGATAACAGCAGACAGGATTTTTTTTTTTTTTCAGTAATTGGCCTCCAAATGAATGGCCTGTTGATCTGGTAGTGTCAGGGGTAATAAAATATGCATGTAGATATTTCACATAGGCAATTTGTTCAGGGATTTTCTTGGATATTCACAGAAGCTAGTGCTGATTTGTGTCCATTATGAATGTAAATAAGAGGTGAGGGTGTGCATGAGGTATTTGGTTATTTGTGCATGATCTGCAGGTCCAGAGCCGTGGAGACCTCAAGCCTGCAAGCAGATGTTGTCATGGAGCCTTCGCACATTCTGATTGGCTGTTAGACACCTGTCAGAACACTTGAGCAGTGAGAACACAGCTAAACGCAAAGGAAACAACGCCTTCCTGTCAATTACAGATGAGCTGGTGCAGCCATAATTAGTTTAGCTAACTATACCTCACTGTGTGGCCTGTAGCTTCTCTTTATAGCACTCAGGTTGGTACCGTATGTATAATGTGTGTTGAATATTTTAATGCGTGTTGTAAATATTTTATGAATCTTGTCAGAGTGATAATTGGACCTTCGTTGAGGTGTTCCTTTTCATTGTGAAAGATTGTGAACATGATTTTTGAGATGTGATGGCTTTTCACAGTTCCCTTCACAGTGCCCAGATGTCTGACTGTCAGCTAGTTTGTCATTATTGAATGAATAATAAACTGTAACTCTAAAAAACTGAGTGAATGAAAATCTAGCATAGTCTTAAGTAAAAAATTTGAAACATTACCACAATACAAGCATGGTTGAACTGCATCATTTCAAATCAAGAAAAGCATTTAAAATTATGAGTGTTTTTTGTGATGTACTAACTATAACATGAGAAATTACAAGCTGTAAATATTTATGTCCTAAATGTTTAAATATTACTTTACATGTGACAAATTGTTGGGAAGTAGTTCAGACAAACTAGAAGTCACTATAAAATACACCATTATTCTTGTGATCTTCCTTATGAGATAGTCATGTAGATTAGCTTGTGATTTCGGAGGGCACAATGCGTTTGACAGGCTTGCTGTGGTTGTCAGTCTGCATGAGTTTGGTAACCAGTTCATAGCTGAACTCATATAAGTTTGTGTACAGTGTAGATAGCTTGACATGACATCCAAATGCTACTTGACTGGAAAGATATAATGTGTAGTTAATATATTGCAGTAACATTAGGATGCTTTTAGCCTTACCCTGGAGTTGGCTGTGAAACTAAGTAAATAATTAAATAAATTAGCATAATCATATAATGTATTGGCAATCTCATAGGCTGATGATATGACTGGAGCATATTGCCCAACTCTAGTTGCCATCTGGATTCATTCCCTGAGAGCTGGGCTATTTACCCTCCACTTATATTTAATTCTTTATAAATCTGGAGATGAGCTTCTCTATTAAGGCCCGTTCACACCAAGAACGATAACTATAAAGATAACTATAAAGATAACGATATTAGCGTCCACACCAGCGAACGATATCTTCTGTTTATTCTAAGCGCACGCTCGTCTGGCGCTTTAAATTCTCGAGCGCGTTACAACAGATGATTCTGATTGGCTGTCAATTTTTTATCGTTCTTCACCTGGAAAAAAGTCGTTTTGAAAGTGATTCCAACGATATCGTTTTCTTTGTCTTTATCGTTATAGTTGTGGTGTGGACGCTGCTGTTCTTTAATACTGAAAACGATTTTTAGAACTATATCTTTATCGTTATCTTTATACTCAACTAAATCATAATAAAACCACAATTATAAGTCTAATCCAATACTTCTATCCAGAGAGCAGTGTGACCTGATGACCAATATAATTCCTTAAAGGTGCTGTATGTAAGATTTTGACTCTACTAAAGCATAAGAATACCATAATATGTTTACAGATATTTAAGAAACATGCTAAGTTAACATACTTGTTTATCTAAAAAACAATGCTACAGTCAGTTATTCTTCTTTGAAAATGTGTGTTCCAGGCCGGAATGTCGATCTTTGTTTTGGTTTGTGAAACCCGCCCACTGCCAGTTTACCCAATTGTATTCTGGCACCACGAGTTGCCAGTTGGCGAAAAACACAGCGTATTTCATTTCATTCATCATCAAGTGTGCTCGTTCCTGTTTGTGTCGTCAATCTGCCAACCTGCATGTGTGACAAGTCTGAGGAGGAGGGGCCGGGTGAAAAAAAACCCTCTCCAATATTTTGAATTTGGACTGCAATACCTAGTTCAACCACTCTGTGTCAATCCTACAAACAGCACCTTTAAGGGGCATGCATACCGTCAGTTTCCATCCAGTTTTTGCATTCAGTTTTGTTATCGATAAAGAGAATATGCATAAAAAAATGTAATTTTTTTTTACTATTTGATTATCAAGCAATAGTCTATTCATAAGCAGGTGCATCTATATTATTATTATAATTCTGTTAAACAATTATTATTTTTTTGATTATTATTTTTCTTCTTAAGCGATTATTAGGCCTAACTGTATACTGCCAAGATTGTTAAATTAGAATTAAATTAAATTAGAATTGATACGTTGCTGAGCCTGTGACCCCTTTAAAATACCAAAATTTGTTTTTCAGGGATTGATTTTGCATGCACAAAAAGCAGCATAAACAGCAGAACATGAGGATTTTGTCACATCACGCACCTGCAGCGCTTCTGTGAACGGAGAAAATCTTAATAAAGCTATAAATAAAAGGAATAAATAGGCCTATAAATATATTTTTTAGTTAATAAATTAACAAAAATAAATTAACAAAAACCTGTGAAATTAGAGAGTTAGACGATGAGGATTTAGGAAAAGAAACAGTGCCTAAATATTATTGAATTTGTGGAAATTCGTAACCAACCGGCAAACCAGAACTAAGCCATGTAAATGTAGGTTATATGGGCTCGAACAGCATCCAAAAGTATGGTCGCGATGTAACATTTGCCAGCTAACCAATTATTCCTCTAATAAACAAAGCTTTTATACCACACTTGTCATAATCAGAGCTTATAATTTGTAAATAAATAATTGCTGTATTCAAAACAGAAATTAAAAGGCGCTGTGATCAATACTGACAATACGTTTTCATGGAGCATTCAGTGATGTCACTAAACGGTGATGCCACAACTACGAGCATCGTTCACAAGTTTCTGTATGGACCTAAATAGCCTAGGGCACAGGTTTTCAAGCCCTGGGACAAAATGGGATGCTTTAAGGAAAATGTATAGCCTATGAAAGTAATAGGCTTAAAATAAAAATAACAATTTGTTTTAATAAAAAAAAAAAAAAAGATAAAAATCCACCCACTCCTTATTTTTTAATCCCCATTAAACCAAATCAGTCTCATTAGACCTGCCATTTTGATTCTCTTAGCAATGCAACATCACATTGTTTAGTTGCATGGACAAGTCCCATTTTCTCTGCTCTCGAGCAGCTGTGTCTCATAAGCAATCCTGGTGTTCTATGTTTGGATGTAAGACTGAACATAAGAGTCTTTCATTTTCTACCAACATCTGAGTCACTGAGGACACAGTGGATTACTTTTATTTAAGGTAATGTGCTTTAAAATCATGTCATTATGGTGCTTAGCTAACGTTTTAACCATATTTGTGTGCATGAGTTGTTTCATTAAAGTGCATTGTGAACGTTATTGAAGTATTTGTGTGTACTTGTGTTGCTCATCCATCATTGCAAATGGACTTCGAAAACTCTACAAGTACATAAATATATCAGATAACCATTCTGAGACGTCCTGGTTCATTCTCATAGGTGTTTATTCTGCCGGAGTCTGTCCTTCATCTGTGTCTGACTTTGGTTCATGCATGTACGACTGAACACTAGTTCTCTTGCTCTCAGTCATGTTGCTTCTACCATCTGTTTATTGCTGTATGTATGTATGCAAAGCAGAGATGTATATGCTACACCCTCTTCTGAAGATGGGGGAGGGGGGGGTATGCAGCTCACTTGCATTTAAAGTGATACACACCAAGACAGCTCTTTTTTAGACATGCCCCAAAAAAGACATTTTCCACATGTTATAAAAAATGATCTGTGGAGTATTTGAGCTGAAACTGAACACCCAAGACCACTTTAGAATTACCTACGTGGATTTAACTTGAAATATGCTGTTAAATGGCAATATATTGTGTCGACACTTGAATTTTTTTTATTGATAAGTGCCATTAAAAAAAAAATAAAAAATCCTTGGATGGAAACCAAGATTTGCTCTGACAAAGCGACTCTGATTCACCACTTGATACAGCTGGATACCATGACAGATTAGTAATGCCTACTAGAAATCAACAGCACAGCATTGTCAGCAACCTCCAGTGATTGAACCAATATCTGCATGAATGTGGCTTTATATACGAATAACACAAGTAAACGATGGCAAAAGGGACTTAAATATGTTGTTAAATGAAGACTTTACTTAATATTTACTTCAAGTTCACAGAAATATAGGAAACAAAATGTTTACTATAATTTAACAATAGAAATTGGCTAATATATCAGTCTACTTTGTCAACTATGGAATTATGATGACCCATCTTTCCAAGTATTTAACATAAAATATCTAGTAAACATTTATGTAAATATATAAATATATTTCCATTGTTCAATTATTTAAAATAAGTTTATAATAGTAAAGTTTGTGTTCTGTTATTTACATTAAATTGCAGCAAACTAGTGTTGTCATTAAAATGCTGCTGATTTGACACCTTTTTTACTCCTAATGCCATAATTAATCTTTGTTGTTGTTGTTTTTATAGAAAAGTTTTGGAAATGCACTGGTTGATTTTTTTGCTATATTTTCCAATGTACCTTTATAGAATTTTACCCTGCTACGTTTTACTTCCACTTTTCAAATCTGGACATGTATGTGTGTTCTCCTCATTCATATTTGAATTAGCCTATATAATGTGTTCTGTGAGGTAGTACCTATTCTTATTTTACCAGGTGTTATGATTACAAAGGCAGACATGACTAGATGTTTTGAGAGCCGACAGGTAATTCTGCAGTGTATCATCTCTTTTCTCCATTCATTGTAAATATATGGTATATAAATGGTAACAGTGAGTGGAAAGACCAGAGCTCAGTCGACTGCAGTCTCTGACAGTTGTGTTTCTTCAGAAGAACAATATAAAAGTTAATCTCCCTAAATTAATTTACCACAGTCTTCAGTTTAATCCTCTGATTTGAAGCAGTTGCTGCTCTGATTTGTTCAGGAATTCTAGGTGAAAGTAGGGCTGCGCGATTAATCAAATGCGATTTTCATACACATCTCGTCAGTAAAGCCAGTTCTGTGATTAGTAGTAAATCTTCATCATCTGCTTTAAGATGGAGCAGCATTTACTACACAGAGCCGTAGTTCTCTAACAAGCTACGCAAAAAAAATTGCAGATGGTATAATCATACGATTTTGAAATGGAAGAAATCGTTCGCGATAATGACAGCTGTTTGCGTAGCTTATCAGTGAACTACCACTCTGTGTAGTAAATGCTGCTCCATCTGAAAGCACGTGAAAATACCACATTTAATAACGTGTTTTTACTACAAACTCACTTCATAACGTCAGCCGAGTGTTTGAAATAAATCCTTCTGATGTGGCTCCTTATACAGAATAAGGCATGCAACATATTTCATAATATTCTAAGCAGTGATAAAGGCTATGTTGATTAACATTGCATTATTTATATACTTTATTATAATGAAAATTATAATAATAAGAACTCAGATAAACCATATATTGCCGAAGTCGTGTGTTTATTAGTCATGTTGAATCATTGAAAGCATTAAAATCTTCTGTTTATTCAGTAACCGATAACATACACTATCCACTCTCTTCTTTGGGGAGTATTTGGACTTTCCATGCGAGAGTGAAGCCCTCTTTTAGGCTTTCAGATGGCGCAGATTTACTACTGATCACGTCAGAACCATGCTTCACTGAAAGATTCTACAAAGTGAATCTCTTTTCATAACCTTTGTGCCAAACTTTAAATTAAATCTAATCTCATATAACAACCTTTGCCAAAAACTGTGTCATAGCACCTAAGAAAGAAAAAACACATCTTCTTCTATCTATATCAAGAAGCTAAGCTACTTACTCCACAATACCCCCCTTGGCGTTTCATTAAAAGTCGAGGTTGTGGTTGAGGCCGTCCTGATTCGCCGTGGTGTGACCCATCTGTTGTATATGTGGGCTAATCTTAGCTTTAGTCAACCACCAGGGATTAAAAAGAAATAAGTAAGCCTCTGCTTCGCCACTGCTCTAGGACTGCAGGCGCTGTTCCACACTGCTTTCTGCCTTTCCAGACTACGTTTTTTACTTTTTACATCTACGCTTACCTTAACTTGCACTTCTGTGACTGAACTCTTAGTCAGTGCCACAGTTTGCACACAGTGGATTTTTAGAAAAGCCACACAGAGAACTCCCTGTAGATTTGACCAGTCTGTAAAAAATAGATCTTGAGGATTTTGTTTCAACAGAAATGCATTGCCCTGTGTGTTATGACCATGATCACCTATGTAACCCTTGACCTTTATCCATCCAGGGACTAAATCCACGGGTCTTTATTGGCGTAAACATGCATAAAGCAGGATTAGTCCACTGCAAATGATGGCATATACCTCCACCGCTAGCTTTAGATGGCGAAATGGTTCTAGAGTAAGGCATGACTAGGGGTAGGCAGTATGACCAAAATTCTGTTCCACTGTATGAAACATGCAGCATGTAATGAAATTTTATTTCACAGTAATAATATATTCCACAATATAGTTATTTATATTTAGTTATTCTGAAAATGGACAAAAGGGCTTTATATAATAAATAAACTCAAATTCTTTAGAAATTAAAAGTACTTCACCTTGTTTGATTTTTCTTTTTCTTTTATTTGGTAAATTATTCATTTTGTAAAAACACGCTCAACTTTTAGATTAACTGCCCCCAACTGATTGATATTAAATGCAACTTGTAGGTGCAATTAAATTTTAAATAAATCTCATGTTATTGATTTACTTCTAAATATTTAAAATATAAAAATACTATACATAAAAAAATACAATTAATAACAAATAACATTTAATTTTACCTCTAAAAATACTAGTTAAATATTAAAAATACTTACACTGCTATACATCCTATTACACCAATCTGCTTATTATACTAAATCTTTAATCAAGAGAGGGAAGAGTTCAGTAGTGACTAGAATTCAATTTCGTTGTTTTTCAGAGAAATTAATGGTTCGTCTCAAAGGCTATTTCTACAAAATGACTAGAACAGCAATTTTCGTCTAGCATTTTTCAGAGAAATTAATGGTTCGTCTCCACTCCATAACTTCGAAAAGCCCCGGTTACGAGAAACCAAGGCAGAACAGCGTATAACACCACATTACTACATTTTTCATTTGTTATGGAAGCACTCAAATTGAGTTATACAGGGGTTATTCTGCCTTTGTAAAGCGTGATCAGCAACCAATATGATAAGTGGAACAATTCTTTTGTATGTAGATAATTTTCATTACAAAAATTCAAACTCAAAATACAACTTTAAAATAGGGGTAAAAATCAAGTTTGAGCCCACAATTCTTTTTTATGTAGATAATTTTCATTACTAAAACATCTAATTGTTAAATTTCCAGTGTCCTAATTATAATTATTTTGGCTGGACAAGTAAAAAACTTGAAAGTCGTTTTTCTCAGTTTCACACTCTAGTGAGTTAAGGTCTTTTGCCTTAGGGCAGTACAGAGAGTAAAAGTAATATATGATATATATATGCATGCACACACTGTATCCAGACATTGGCAGATGTACTCTAAACGCTACAATGGTAGATACTGTAAACAGACTTTGTGGTCACGATTATGAATTTGGGACTACTTGATATAAACGTATTTTATTTGATATGTATAATAAGCAAAGTAATTGCAACATAAAGTTAAGATAAGGTTAGAAAGCATGAAGCTTGTGGTGTCAGAATACCAGTCTGTTAGTCAAGTCTGAATCAAGACTCAACCCATGGCAACGTGTTATAACAACAACGTCTCCGATGACAGATAAAAGTAAACGATAAATAAATGAGTGATCGTTACAAAAGTGCGCATCAAATACACTGAACACGGAACTCAAATGTGTGTGACATGCTAGAACAGACCTCAGTGTTTTTCCCGTGTCATACACACACATTTGACTGATCTGATTTGAGCGTCTTCTTTTTCTTTTAACGGCAGTTGACAATCCCACTTAAAGGCGCATATCACCCCCTGCTGCATGACACCGGCATGACAAAAGAAATAACATAAGGATTGGGCTGAGTAGAGCCGATATGATCAGTTAAAAATGTGCTTGATTGGCCCGATCCTTGAGATTGGCTCGGGACATCCCTTTTCATAATGCTACCTCCGTTGTGAGCCTGTGTGCTCCCTTAAACTGTCCAGGTACTGCACTGCTTTCGCAGTTGACTGCAGCACCTTTGTTTCCGACAGTATCAAGTTATTAATAAAAATAAAAATAATTCATTAAATTAATATAGTGCTTTTCTGGGTACTCAAAGCACTTTAAAAAAAATTAGAAAAAACCTAAAACACTGTGCAGCATCCACCTGGATGATGCAACAGCAGTCATATTATGCCAGAACGCCCACCACACCCTTTAGAAAAAATTGACAACCCTTTAGAAAAATGAATCCTTTGTGGATTCTCCTCATCTGTTTGTTCTTCTTTCTCCATATTTCTTTGACAAATGGCAGTGTCCCAGTCTTATGCATGCTGCATGTGAGTTAACCATGGCCACTTATTTACATGTCATGGTATACACAGAATAAAAAAAATATATACCAATATATACCGTCATACCGCCTAGCCCTAGACATGATGATCATGTGCTGTATTGTTCACTTTAACTACTACTTCACTTCAGTATTCCGCTCAAGGCAAGGTGAAGAAGTGCTGCTTCTGGGTATTAGGAGTAATCCAATGGTTCAGGGCTAATGTTTTAGTTGAGCTGGGTTGTACTTGTGTGGCTGCACACCGAAATACCTTGTCTTTGCTTCGTTATGCTCTTCTCTTTGACAGGGATTGGAGAGCAATGTCCTGCTGCTGTATTGCTGTGGGGCAGAGTTACAGAGTTCCTCTTCAGGCCTCACTGAGTTCATTATTTATGAAGTTAATAAAGGTGGCTGGAAGTGAGCCTTCCTTCCTTCCGCACAGCTTGGGTGACCTCAGAAGAAAAAGACAGCTTGGTCAAGTTCTTTTGTTAGCGCAGTCAGTAATATATTGTCTCTTCTCGCTGTAGTCGGGAACCTCTTTTGTTGTGCTCTTATTCTCATATTCTCATTTGTCTCATTTTCACTCGCTCTTTGTCTGCTCCTCCTTTTTTCGTTGCTGAATTTGTCTGAATAGCCAGGGGACTGTTCTGTGCCTAAACAAAATGGCCTTTATGAGAGAGGAAAGGCACTTCTTCAATAGCCCATATTGACACAGCACCAGTTTCTGTGCTTCTTGTTAATGGACTGCATTGACCCCCTGAAGAGTGTGATTTATCTGACCAACTCCTGTGGGAGCTGAGAATTTTAGATCAGTAGATTTGAGTCTTTGATTCGGATGTCAAACCCATGACATTCAAAGAGTTACAAAACTCTGAATCAGATTACATGTACAAGGCTTCTAGGCTCTTTAGAGATTAGTTTGTACAGGGTTGTTGTGGTTGTAGGAAATGGCCTGGAAGAGTCATGGAAACAAACAAAATCCTTGAAGGCCATGAAAACATCATCTTTTAAAATAGTTTTAATTTTTGCAATATGTTATGTTAAAATTAATTATTAAAAAGCGTTTTTTACCATAATATCCAGTAATCATGAACAAATGGAGAAGTCATGAAAAAAATAGTGGAAATTCAGTGGAACCCTGAATTTAATTTTGTTCTAGTACATTACCCAAAGGGGTGATGTAGGGCTCGACATTAAGCCTTGACATGTTGGTTGTGTATAAATTAAATGCCATGGTTTTGACAATTTACATGTGTCTTTTTTATTTTGCGCTCCAACTAATTGTCCTCTTTTGCAGTTCAACAGTGGATGTAGACCATATTCAGAGCACATTTACATTTACATTTAGTCATTTTGCCGACGCTTTTATACAAAGCGACTTAGCACCGTATGTAATTGCTGACAGCAATGAACATTGTATGTTTGGATTATAATGTGTGTTGTAAATAAAATACAAATAATTAAAAACATTTTTTTTTCAATCTCCTCACATTATCTCTAACCTGCCTCAAAATAAGTCACACTGATGGGCCATTGGGGGACGTCCCTTTGTCTCATCTGTAAATATACATTATGGGTTTTATGGCCTTATTTCAGCTACATTTCCCCCCCAAACTTGCTAACCACGCATAATATAAAAAAAATAAATAAATGCAAACATGTAGATCAATCTTGCACACATATTATTGTAGCACAGTTTGTGCTGAATGCAAAAAAAAAATAATTACACGTTGACCAAAAGTATGTTATAAGTAGCTGAAATAAGCACAAATGTCAGGGCATGTCAAAACATCTCAAGAGCCCCCAAATCACCTCAGACCCCAGAGGGTTAATGACTCGGGACGAACGAGTTGTTTCGGGGGTTTGATTCGTTCAGTCATTCATGCGGAATATCCTATGGGTTCTGTACTGCAATTAGTTCACCTGTTTTGAGTCTTCAGCCCCATACTTAACCAATGCAGTCTGAGCCGGAAAGAGAATTGATTAGTTCATCTATAGAGTCTTTGGGTTTTCCAAGTCGTTTGTTCACCACGTGACAGCCCCATAAGCTTTACCTATGATTGGTTAAGTTTATGGGGCTGTCACGTGGTGACGAACGACTCAAACCCGAAGACTTGTCAGATAAGAGGTGAGGTGAGCTAATCATAGGCTAAAGACCAAGGTAAATAATGAATTAATCTTTTCTGTTTCTTATAGCATTATAGTTTTGTATTATTTGTAGTGTGATCAACGTTTGCGTAAGTAGTAGATGTGTTAGGGAAGTAACACGTAGGGCTGGGCGATATATCGCATGCGATTGTCACGCGCATTTCGTCAGTAAAGCCGGTTCCCTGATTAGCGCTAAATCTCCATCACCTGCTTTCAAATGGAGCGGCATTTAATAGACAGAGCTGTAGATCACTTACAAGCTACGCAATATCGCGTTCATTATCGCACATGAATCGCTTTCGATAATGAACGCGATATTGCGTAGCTTGTCAGTGATCTACGGCTCTGTCTATTAAATGCCGCTCCATTTGAAAGCAGGTGATGGAGATTTAGCGCTAATCAGGAAACCGGCTTTACTGACAAAATGCGCTCGACAATCGCATGCGATATATCGCCCAGCCCAAGTAACACATAACATTTTAAATACAGTTTGCTAAAATGAACAAAATGAATGAAATGATTTGAAAAAAGATTTGTTCATTTTGCTGAACGAGACTGAAATGTCTGAGTTGGTAAAATGATCCGAACTTCCCAACACTACTGACAAGCTGCTTCTTCGGCCTTTGCCTTGATACTTTGGGTTACACCAGCAACATGCCCATGGACACTGCAGGCTAGTGGTCTGCATGTGTTCTTGCACGTCGACGCAGAAGTATAAATGAAAACCGACGCGTAGCCTATGGCGTAGTTCTGACGCAGAAGTATAAATCAACCATTAAGGGTTAATCTTATCAATGTCAGTGAGCCAGTACTTGTGCAGCATGCTTGATGTGCCTTAATCATGTGCTGGTGATTGGCTCTGGTGAGGCGTCCAGGAAAACACGTGTTCATTCACTTTCACATTCATTCACACTGTAGCATCATGCTACATAAGACCATTTATAAAATTTATTCTAGGCTTTTACTCAAAACTCACTTTAAACCACCATTGATTGTATGTAATAACCTCAGATTGCAACATAATGAGGGTTTTGGTTATAGAGTGTTGAAGAAATATGTTATTTGTAGCCTTTTATATCAAGCTAATTGCTACACCTGCTTAGCATTTCTTTTGTAAACACTCTGTATTGTTTAGGGCTGCCCCCGACTAAAGATATTCCTAGTCGACTAACACTCCTGCATTTTAGCGATTAGTCGAATAATCGTTTATTTATGATATTAATATAAAAACGTGCGTATATACAAGGAAAGGTATAGTCCAAGTTGAAGTTTAACCACTTCTATATGACAGAAAAATGCTAAAGCATGATATTAGCGCGTTCAAAATGAAAATGAAGCGCTTAAAACAGAATAGTAAAGCGTTGAAAGTATACAGGGCTTACGGACACAAAAATCAGTGGCCGGAACGTTATAGGCTAATTATAACATAAAAACAACAATCATACTGCCTGTGCATTTTAATAATTTATTATCAAAAATACAAACTGTAACAGTTACATGTCAAAAAAAAAAAAAAAAACAGTTTTGAATAAAATAAACTAAAATTCGTTCTTTAAAATACATTAAATAAACCTTATTAGTAACTTAGGCCTAGTACAAAACAAGGCAAAAAAATATATATATACTGTAGCAAAAACGCTGTTTGGTATAAAAATAGTAAAATACAGTGGAAAATTAATATAATTTTTATATTGTTCAAAAGGAAAATTAACAAAAACGAACAATTTCATAAATGCACATGGCACATCGCACAACGCCAAAACTTAGAATAAAAAAGAAGGCGGCAAACAAATCAACAGCCTAAGTATTTGATTAAATTGTTTAGAACAACTATATTTAAGACAAAATGTGGAACAAATATTTTTTTAAAGAATTTAAAGAACACTAATAGGCTACAAATAAAAAATATCAGAGCAAAGCCGCAAACTGCCATTAAGACGACGGATGAGTCTTGACCTGAAACAACAAATTGCAAACATCAGACAAATTTTTCTTACAGAAGAAAAAAACAACAACTGCGTTATATAAAAACGAATAAATAAAAATAATATGTATTTATTTATTTGTATAGCCTATACCCGTTATAAAAATACCGTTTTTTTATATAGCCTAACAGATAGCAAACAGAAACACTACAAAAAGGAAATTAAGCATTCTTACCTAAGCTTTCAATTCGATTTTATTTTTTTCATATTATGTGAAAGGAACACCAGCTTGTCCACATTGTTGGGAAGAAGGGAGCTTCTCGACTTGTTCACAATGAAGCCGGCCTTTGAAAAGATGCGCTCTGAAGTGCGCTTTGGTATACCGCGAGGCACGAGATCTCGTTGATCTCTCCTTGCTTTGCTGTCATGTCATACATGAATAAATGGTAAATGCAACCACTTGGAGAAGTCAGACGTCAGCTTCTTATTCTCAATCACAATTGTGTATTTATTTAGTAACATATTTTATCTGTCATAAGTCTCGTCTCGAGAGTTTAGCTCCGCGTAGCATGTCATCAAAACATAATAATGTTTTTTGTTCGGGAGCTTTTATAAAAATAGAGTTATTATCATTCATTCTAAATGTGACGTATATAGGCTACTGTGGCTACAAATACTCAGAAACAGACTCGACTGAATAAGCAGGCTCATTTTCATAAGCGTTAAAAATAAATAAATAAAATAGAAATACATTATTTCTGTGTGATTAATTTTGAGTCCTGATAATTGAATCATTATGATCAATGTATCACTTATAGTAAAACATTGATGCTTTTGAATTTAAATATTTAACAAAGCATGCAAACAAAAGGCGCTGTTATCGTGTTCGTTTTGTGATCGCGCTAGTTCCAGTGACTTATTTCTCATTAGTTTTCTGATAACTTCTCTTTGTTGATGGGGTTGCGTGACGTTGTTCCTGAGAGGCGTGTAAAGGGCGTGTTTTTAGTGACGCGCAGCGGAGCTTCTGGCCCGACTGTGGAAAACGCTGCGCTATTCTGGCCTCGTTCTACTGGGCCCAAGGCTATTAGCCCCCGGCCCGGTTTTTAAGCCCTGGCTCGCACTGGCCCGACAGTGGAAATGCGGCTACTGACTGCGCAGCCCCTGATTGCGTAATTTTTTCACGTGATTTTTTTTTGCGACTAACCACCTAATGAAAATGTATTCGACCAAGCCCTCTTCATATCGACTAACGTTTAGTCGACTATTTGGGGGCAGCCCTAGTATTGTTATAAAAATAAGCAGAATCTCATGAAAATCACATACAAATAATATACTGTCGTGTTTCTTAGCTTCATGTTTCATCCCTGTAAATGTTTTTTTCTGGAAGTGTAATGCACGTTCGTCGTCGAAGACAGGGCGGGTTATGAACGTGTAATATGAGTGACAGATGAGCAGCGAATGAGCTTCCTCTGAGTCAGAATGCAATTTCAATTTTTCCTTTCTCTTTGGAGTATTACAAGCTCTTGGTGCATAAAGAAGATCTGTAAAGTTGCAAAGACTATAGTCTCAATATTCTTCAAGATATTCTTTATAAAAGTTAAGAGTCAACCACACCCCCCTAAAATGGCTCATTCTAACATGCCCCCACATGTCTACATCACGATGTGGGAAGATTCGCATAACGTCGCCCAAATGTTTGCGCAAAGAAAGAAGGCATAACTTTTATTTTTGCTGTAGTATTGTTGTTGCTGCGCAGCCATGTTGTGGAGATGCTGTGTGTTTCATTGTGAAAGCAAAACTAATTTATTTGGCCTTCCAAAAGAGGACGTTATTCGCTTCGTCCTGTCTAGAGCTGATCCGTGTTGGTCGCTGAGGAAATACATCAACTTCACGCTGTGGCTCACCGGATCAGCTTTCACCGTGGATGAAGCGGAGTCCAGCCCAGTGTCGTCACATGTCCTTCGTCGAATCTGCCCGCTGCGCCATTCTCAAGCCGGCCTCTGCTCACTCTAGCACACCGTGTGTGACGCTGTGTTTCATTGTGAAAGCAAAACTACTTTGTTTGGCCTTCCAAAAGAGGACATGACTAGAAATCAGTGGTTAAGACTGGAAGTTTTTTATATTTAAAGAATTTGCCACTGATGATTCAAACACGAGTTTTGAGCAGTATAGAGTAGTGCTTGTTTGTCGTTTCTCCAATGCAGACATGGTTTTATGTTTACACAGCGCGATGCAACTCAACGTGTAAAAAGACCATATAAGTCATTATAATCAGTAATTATGTCCTCACTGGATACAACAAATACTTCGTTTGTAATGCGTTTTATTGGTTTTGTCTGGTCGTGCCGGGAGATTGCATCACGTTATGGTGAGGGGCTTAACATTTCCATCACATGCTTAAGGCACTCGGCCAATTACAACTCACTGGATAGCTGGCCAATCACAGCATACCTCGCTTTTCAGACCGATGAGCTTTGTAAAAATTGATGCGTTTCAGAAGAGGAGAAACAATAAAGTACAGTAATAGAAAAATAATGAGCTTCAATGAAACTAAAACCAAATAAAAAAAAAACAATACAACAAATACACAAAAATTGATCCTATTTAACAACATCATACGACCCCTATAGAAAATTTAAGCAGGCAGCAGTGATCCTCACAGACTGACTTAAAACTGTTCATTTTGCACTGAAAACTATTTGAACTTTAGTGGCACAGAAGATGAGTCTTTGAGTCTGTAAAAACCTCAACAAACTGGGGGGAAAAAGTTTTATGTGGTAATTTAATCTTGTTAAAATGGATTTCATAAAATTGGTATTGAAAAAAGTTTAATTCAGAAACCGGTATTGAAGCCAAGGTATTGGTATTAGTATTGGTATCAATTTTTTTTTTTTGAACGATACCCTGCCCTAACATTTATTCACCCTCAGGTCATGTTGATGAGTTTGTTTCTTCATCAGAATAGATTTAACATTACATCACTTTCTTACAATAGAGCCATTGCAGTGAATGGTAGCTGTGAGAATGAGAGTCCAAACAGCTGATAAAAACATTTCACAAGTAATCTCTTGTGCAAGATGTGAGTGCATCAATTATAGTTGTGTGTTTTAAAAATGCAGGGAATGCGTTCTGTGTGAATGGCTTGATTTCGGTTTTAACCTGAACAATATCTTCTCTACATTGAGCTTCTGTATTTCTCTAATATTTTGAGGCACATCTTATGGCTTCAACTGGATAGACTAAAAAAAAACAATAAAATGCAACAATGACACGGCTCCCTGATGCACACCCAAAATTTTAATACACTGTTTTTGCATTAGAAAGCAAATTATTACGTTAAATTAGGCTAATATTCCTTTTCTTCTCCTCATCGCAGGCAGGCACAGCACGGCACTCATTTCAGCTTGTGTTTTTGTGTTCTGTTGGCTGTCTGCTTATAACTCATAATGTTCCTTTAAATGAAAAAAGCGTGAAACTATTGTGCGCATTATCAAACATTTTTTCTGTCATTATCAATGATGGTGTATCGTCGATAAATATTGATACCATTTTATCACCCAGGTCTAGTTTATATATTTCCACTTTTAGTTACAGTTGGTCTCTTTTGGTTCCTTCCACTCACGCTTGTCAGTTGTCTTGATGCCAGAAAACTTTCTGAAAACTTTAGAATTTCTCCCTTTGAAGTCTGCCTAACGCTGTCAGGGGTACAATTTTCGTTAAAGAATGCAAATTTTCATAATTGCCGCAAATTTTCCACAGAATTTGGCCTTAGACGCATCCCGTAACGTCATCACATGTGCATTCAGTGAAAGAAAGGTTGTTTCTCAGTTCCAAAAATGGAATGAACAGCCTTGCATTCTCATCATGACTGATTTACAAGAGCTACATTGGATAAACGAACCAAAAGCGGAACGAATCTGCACTACTATAGTTTGGGCTACGTAGCGCAGACTGTTTATCTGCCCGAGCCGGAGCCGCGGGCTGATCTCAATCACGTGACACTGATATACACAGCGCTGGGAGATTCAGTGTGAAGAAAGCAGTCGAGTTCGTCACAGAATCAACACCTCTTGTTAAATCTTGTGTGACACATTCAAATTCGGCACAGAATCCTGTTAAAGCTACAGATATCAGAACAAATGTTTCCACTGATGTGGAAACCAGGAAAAACATTGTTCAATAAACACAAATCTCCACTACCGTTCACCATGGATTTAACATATAAAACTACAGGAACAACTCATGGCAGAAATGGTCTAATGTTTTCAAGTGTTTTTAAATGCTTTACACAACTTTTCCCAGCACTTCAAAGCTTTAAGTATTACCGAATCTGAAAGTTATTTTTAATGTGACGATATTTGTTCATCCTTCATAGGTTTCCCCCATGTATAAAACTAAAAGTTTCATAATGTAGGAAAGCAAACAATTATTTAAAAATAAAAAAGATATTAAATGACCACTTGTAGATGTCTGCAGAGAAGTACTCTTAGGCCATTTCCACTCCCTAATATATATATTTTTGTGTTCCTTAAATTATATTTAGACCTTATGAATGACAATAATAAAAGTACATTTTATCAGATGTAATATATTTATTACATCTGTAAGACGTCAGCTAAAGACCTGGGAATCATCTGCTGTGTACTCTGATAAACGTCTCAGAAGCAGTTATACATGCATTCTAATAAATTGTCTATTTGACATCTGACAGGAAACATCTTAGAGACGTACTGCAGATGAACAAGCACTCTTAAAAATGCATCTTGCATATGTAAATGCAAACATTAAATAGATGTATCCGAGATGTACATGTGCGATTAGGGTGAGTGCTTTACTGTCAGGTGCTGGTGCCACCTTCTGTAGAACTTAATGGCACTAGTGCTGGTGTCATCAAACGTTAGTCTGGAGACCTAGTGGTCTCGAAGTCAGAAAAGTCATAACAGTGTTAGAAGAATGTTGTCTGTGATATTTTTTCACTGCGAAACAATAAGAAATCACCGCAAATTTTAGGCCGCAAAAATCTGAGAAAGTTCCACGAAATCCTGGAGGGACTGATTAACGCATGGGCTTCAAGGGGCTGAAGCCCAGGGGCCTACACTTGGGAGGGGCCTACTGGCTGCAGGTAAATAATACTTTTTGAATAATTATTTCTATATATGGGAGTTTGAAGCAGTGACAACAGCATTCTGTAAACAACCTCACACACTCATTTTCAGAGACGCCCTGCTTGTAGAATATGTAGTGAATGGTTCAGTTTGGTTTCCCCCAAACAGTTTGAATAGTTGGTATGTTCCACTGATGTTATCTGAGCAGAATGCACAATGCGCTAGTAAAGAAACCTAGCATGAGAGCTATTCTGTGTTGTCTTTATGCTATGATTTAATTAATTAAATGCGAGCATGGCATGTTTCAAAATAAAAATGCAGTTAACAAGTACCAAACAGCCCACATTTATGTCTACTTAGTTTTGATCTACTAATGATGAATAATGCATATTTTGTTTAATTTGTGGTGTTTAAATCATACCTGTAAACTCACATTTCACCCAGGAAATTTTTAATGGCATTTTCTTTTCATATTACCTCTGTATAATGCCTGTAATGATGCAGTGTTTACTTTATGTAAAGGCTATAATTCTGCTGCTCCACAAACGCCACCTTCTGACAAAGAGTGAATTTGCATGTTCACTTATTCATATTTTAAGCAGAACAGTGTTGTAAATGTTAACTGGCATGTCAACATGGAAAATTCGAAATTAGCCATAAATAATTGTCAGGAAGCTAAAAAAAAAAAAAAAAAAGTAAAAAAAAAAATATCTAGGTTGCTATCGGTCAGCCACTCACAGCCTGACCCAGCCTCTCTCTCCCCCACCAAGAATGTGTTACTGATAATTTATCATTTTTGCACCTCAAGTGCATATTGCACTCCTGTGTCACTGTGACAGTTTAAACACATGCCAAACATCTTCCATTTCTGTTTGTGTTTATACAGTCCTCAAAGGCAACATTTAATTAGCATTCTCCCAGAGGGAGCCTGGTCAAGGAACTGGTCCTGTCCCTGGGTGTATCAGTATGAAGACATACAGCATAAGGCATGACTCATTGTGTGACTCCACTGAGAGGGCTGAAAGTGGGTGACCATGATATTACATGTATGCTGTGGCCACATGGATGGTTTGTTTGTTACTGTGCATCTTGCTAATTTTAGAGCTCTCATCTGCTAGAGCTCATCCCTGTAGGACATGAGCTAGATATGGAATATAACAGGACAAAAAGCAGATTTAGTTTTAAGCTTGAATTTACTCAGACCAGTCGCTCTAGTTTATTTGCTTAATTTGATGTGAAAATGAGTTAAACATTTTACCTCACCTCTCTTCGTTTTGTATTGCATTACTGAGCCAAAAAATCTCTCAACCTTGCAGTATAATTGCTTATTTATCTTACAGTTGTTGTTTCTTGATTTGGTCTTCAGGGCCTTTATTACGTTCACAGGCATTGTGCACAATTGTAATCTTTCACACACATTCTGCATTCACAATGCATAAAATGTAGCTCACATTTAATAGCTACAACGTGTAGGTGAGAATTATTAAAATATGTGCACAGATGAACAGATCAGATCAATAGTTTGAAAGACTGATTCACATGAAATTGATTGTCGAATTAAAAAGCTGCTTCATTCTCTCTCTCTTTCTGTCTTTACTTCTATAGTAGAGAAATAGCTGCTTTTTGAGTTTAGTGTGACCTTGCACTGACATCATATTTACTTTTTATTTGATTCAAGATTTTATTTGTCACGTACAAGTTATATGACATACAACAAGCAGTGAAATGTAGGTCTGGCATACTCTTTTAAGACTGAGAAAATGAGAAAATTAAATACAAATAATGAAATATACACAATATAAAACTACTACACAGACGATTTGTAGAGATGGTACACAGAAACTGCTACACAGATGATGTGCAGAGATGTAAACAATATACAGTGAGGATGAGTTGCTCACCAAGTGCCAAATGGAAGTCAAATTTGTTGATTATCTATACATTTTGTCGTCTGCTTCTCCAGTGTGCATGCTCACCTTAACGGGGTGGTTCACTGTTTTTTTTTCTAGGCTTGATTGTGTTTATGGGGTGCAGTTTAACGTGTTAATGCTTCGTTTTTTTAAAAACGCATTATTTTTAACATAATTTACCTTTATTCCATAACACCCTGTCCCTTCTCTGAGAAACACGCTGATCATTTCCTACTTTTATGAAGCCCCTCCTTTAGAAACAGGCGATGGGCTCTGATTGGTTAGCTAGTCCATTTTGTTGTGATTGGCTAAACTGCGTATAAACATCCCGTCCCCTCACCTCAGCGGCAGGTGCTCTGGTTGTATTGTAAACAACAGCATCGTTAATATCGCTTATCAGTTTGAGCATGATTGAGAAGCAGAGGATACAGCCGTTTTTGTAGGCATTAAAATGCGAGAATTTTGAAAGACTTGAACTTTCAGCTTCGTTATTTTGCAGATATTGTTGATGTTCAAACAGCAACATTACACACTAACTAACGTTAAAAAAGTGAAATCGCAATGAACCACCCCTTTAAGGCTCTGGCTGACAAGCTTTTGCATGTGGCTCTTTGAAATCAAAGTGACTGTGGTGTAATATGACTGTAATGTAATCTCTTTCTCTTTAGGCAGACCCCCTCCCCCTCTTCTTCCTGATGTTTACCCATCCCTTTTGCCGCGCACTCACATTAGCATTTGTGACAATTATGGCATCCATTCCTGTCAGCAAAAGAGAGCAAGGTAGAAAAAAAATGAATAATGCATTCAGCGGGTTTTGAGGTTTAATTTCTGGATCGTTTTTCCTCCAGCCTTGTTCCTGCCCTCTTTAAAACTTTTAAATTCCCTTTCAAAAGAAGCAGTGTGGCGCCGATTGTAATGGTGGTGTTATTGCTGGCAAACGAGAGGGGACTGACAAAGACGTAATGCAAAAACAGAATTACTCTCATAAATAAGGTGAGAAAGGATAAAAGAGAGAAGAGTGTGAAGAAAATAGATGTTAGCATTACAATTAAACATTTCAACATTAGAGGGAGTTTCTTATGCAAATTGAATGTGTGCTGAGTCAGTCATGTTTCATCATCAATCAAAGAATCAGTGGTGTGCAAGATCTTATATCATAGCAGCAGACTCACAGCCACTAGGACCACCTGTCGGAAATGAGCTCAGCCTAGTTGGATCAGACATCCTTGTCCTGTCAGCACTTTCTTTACTCATCAATTAACAGATCTGGAATTAATTAACTAAGCCCTGAAGCTTCTGTTCTTATTAACCCCTGCATGTCACTAAGTTCTACAGATGGTGTCACCAGAAGAAGATTTGGTAACGCTGGTGGGGGTCATAAAAATAAAGAAAACTTGATCATGAAATTATTACTGTTTGCAATAATAAGTGCAATTATTAATAATATACATAATAAAACATTTCTTTGTAATACACAGTAAAGCACTGAGATTGAGTTGGGAAGCATAGCATTTACTTTTATTAACAACAGTAACATGCAATATCTAATTTTTATATGGAAAATTTATATATATTACTCTTAAATGGACCATTATTCTTCTACAGTTTTATACTGAACTGACCAACAACTTGAGCGATTATAAAAGGTTGCAAATGGAAGAAAAGTTTGTTTTTCAAGGCACTTTGTGACTTTCCTTTCTTCATACACAAAGTGCAAAACTTTGACAAAATTTGATTTCTTGACGATTTTATATTTTATAATATTGATTTTATAATCTCAAAATATAAAGCAAAAAAGTGGCAATGAATGATTAATAAGACAGTAAGTGCTCCTCTGCTGCCATCTACTGGTACAGTGGTAATTTGTTGTCGTTTTTTTATTTTTAATAAGTGTTTGTTTACCACAAAGTAAGTTTTGGTAGTCCCATTAAAAATAACATTTAAATTAGATATTTTTAGAGCTTTAAACTATATATTTGTGTGAAATGCTTGAAAGTTCGGGGTGTAACGATATTCAAACCGAACCAAAAAACCTTGATACACCACCCACGATATGTATTGTAATGTTTAATGTAAACATTAAATGCAAATTAGTCTATAAAATCACCCAGTCGTTGTCCTTTATGAACCCTTGGCCAGCACCGTCTTCTGCCTGTGACTCACAAGTGAGTTATGTAACTGGCCTGACATGATAGCAGAACCAATGGGCTTAGTGTTTTTTTCCCACTGTCTGCCTTCATGCAGTCATGTAGCAGTGTTTGGGTGTAGGCATGTTCATGTGTGGCACAGATGTGACAGGCACATACATTTACCGCTCATTCAAGCAAATCTGAGTCTGATTGCTTTTCTGTTTCATTAGATTTAATAATGAAATTGAGCTAATAAGTTATTGCTTTTTTCTCTGTTTGGTGCATCTGGTCTCCTAAAGCTCAGAGCTTATTAAATAGCACATTAACAAAGCTTTAATGTGTATTTAGTACTTTCTATATTTATGAGACACACTTTGCTCTTTATTTGTAGGTCTCAATTCTGTGGTATATTGCCTAGAATCTTCCTATTTATTTATTTATTTATTTATTAATTAGAAGAGAAATGGCTTTCAATATAACAGATAATTAAACAGTATGTATTGCGCTACTTTTTAAAATGATTTGGTCTGTGTACATGTGTCAGACAGATGTCTTTGGTGCTGTTTAGGGGTGCTCCGATCAGGATTTTTGAGGCTGATCGCCGATCTCAGAAAGCAGTATCTGCCGATACCGATCACAGATACCGATCTTTTTAAAGGCTTTACATTTACATTTACATTTAATCATTTAGCAGACGCTTTTATCCAAAGCGACTTACAAATGAGAACAATAGAAACAATCAGATCAACAAGAGAACAACAACGGTACACAAGTGCTATGACAAGTCCCAGTCAGTCTAGTACAGAACACGTAGCCAGGTTTTTTTTTTTTTTTTTTTAAGAATATGATAGACAAAGGCTTCTTTTTATAATTTATAACTACATATATTGATACTCCAATCAGGATTTTTAGCCTGAATTTCATTTTTGAAAATGGGGGAATTCCCCTCTTAGGTGACTCTTGTGAGAGGGGAAGCAGTACAGACTGTGCTTTCACAGAGGAGTCCGCTACTGATCCTTGGCTGTTTACCGCAAAGGCACAACACAGCATTTAGCCATTATTTTGATTTCAAATCCAAACATTTTCACTAAAAATGCTTTTACAGCATTGCAATTATTATAATTTTTTTTACACCGTACAGTAATACAATCTTTAAAAGACATGTTTAAACATAATAAATATAAGCAACACATTATTCAATAATTTTACTTTGCATTTACTTCTAGATTTATATATTAATTTGCTCAAGCAAGTGGCAAAACATTTAAACTACTTTTCTTACATTATCACAAACTTACCATTGACAGAAATAGTCAGCTCTACTGCCTTTCCTTTTTTAAAATATTTATTACAAGCAATCCTGCCGTTCATAAAGAACTTTGTTTTCTACCTCCACGAGTGCCATCTTTTTGCCTTGTTTATCTAAAAGTGCTCTTTCCTTTTAAACCTAGCCAAAAAGACATATGCATTGACTGTGAAACACAGTAGACTTTAATAATACGCATGTATGGTGTAATTACTACATTTACGTGTCAATCCATGTTCATATTTAATGAAAACAGTGTGCTGTTACTTTAATTCAGCGCTTGCAGTGTAGCAATAGACTCGGCGCGGAAACAATCTCTACACTGCTGCAGATGCGCTGCCGGACCGCAACCGTGTATGCAGTTTGAACGCTTTCCGTTAACAATCCATTAACATGCGTGCGGGAAAAAAATACACACCGCAAACGGAGTAATGTGAACCTGGCATGCGCGCTGCGAGTGTGCATGAGCGCACGGTCTCCAGGAGAGCACGCGAGCGCTGAACGGTTAAACACGGGCAAGAATTAAAAAGTAATGCAATTTATAAACTTTGGTGACGATGTGACACTGCCTCGATTGTGCAAGTGACAATTCCTGTGTCACCTGTGCAGCTCGCTTATAGACAGATGCGATGTGTGGGGATTTGGAGCCATTTGCGTATTTTGAGAGAGAGAGCGAGAGCGGTGATTCAGTCCTGCTGTTTGTGATAATTATTTCACCCGCGCCAGACAGAGACTGCAATGGTGCCGCTGCATGTTGTTCCAAACCTCTCACTGCAGGAGCGTCATCAGATCGGCCTTTTTAGAGACTGCCGATCAATCATCCCAAAGCGATTATCGGCCGATTGCGATCGGTAGCCGATCAATCGGAGCACCCCTAGTGCTCTTTCTTTTAAGTATCTTGCAAATTCATTGGCCATGTTGCGAAGTACAAAATATGGCAACATTTTTTACATACATTTTTTTTACGTAAGGCATTGCTCACCAGTGGTTCCTCTGCAGTTAATGGATGCTGTCAGAATAAGAGTTCAAACATCTGATAAAAACTTCACAATAATCCACAAGTAATCCACAGATTCAGGTCCATCAATGAATGTCTTTTGAAGTGAAAGCTGGTTAAAAACGTCTAGATGGAGTTAAAAATGCAAACAATGAAAGATTTCTCATATACAGTAGATATGCCATTTAAGGGGGTTAACATTCCTTTTGAAATACATATGGAAGTAAAATGGGTTATGAATGTCGTTTGAACATCATGGAGACCATATCATCTTCTAAAAACACACTGGTCTCACAGCCCTCATGGGACAGGGCTTATTCTATCACTTGTTGAAATGTGATGCCTCCATGATCGGTGTTCAATGAGCCGTTTTCTTTACAAAGAGTAAATACTCATCTGCCTGCAGAGTGAAATAAATGAGAATGTTATGCAATAGCCTGCTGTAGTCGGTTTTTGATACAATATGAGGATTTACACTGTCACCATGATAGAATGATGGAGTAAAAAAAGACTGTGCTATATCCTATTGGGGGGAAAATGTACAGTAGGATTGCTGTTCCAATCAATTTCTCTGGTGTTCTTTAATGGGCTTTTGCCCTCCTTTACCCTCATTAAGGTTTATGCACTAAAGGATGGCTAGATATCTCCAGGCCAATATACTGATCACCCAACACATGCCCAGACTAGTTTCCTATTAATTGGACAGTGTCAGAGGACATGATATTAAGTGAATAAATGACTAAATGATTTCAGATTATGGTGGCTGTGTGAGACAGGTGCCTTTCTTTATTACAGTGGTTATATTTGACTTATTTATATACAGTCACTGTTGGCCTACATTAAATGTTGGCTCAGTGATTCATACACATTTTTCTATTCTTTCAATTTGAGATATTTGACAGTCACTTTAAGGTTTATAATTATTAGCCACAGGTATGACAAGTGCTATAGCAGTATTAGAAAGGTTTCTGTGAGTTGTATTTTTTTTTTTAGTAGGATTAACTGTCTATGCCTGTATGTTACTGGTTGCCTTGTGAATTGAAATGTATTGAAATGGCTCTAAATCTGTTTCTTGAATTTTCATTTTGGTGATTTTGGTGAGTTAACGCCACTTGGAGTTCTGAAGTTAACGGAGTAAAAGCCTTTTTTAAAAGACTACTTGTATCTCTTTGATGTGAGACAATAATGATTATTTTTGGTGGCTAGCTCTAATTATTACTCGCCCTTCCATTTTCACTGAAAAGAATGATCATTTGTTATTTGTATTGTTTTGTTAGCAATTAATTTGATTATTTAATGTAAATATTTATACTTTTAATTAAGCAATCCTTTTTATTTTTAAATTTATTTCTTCACTTTTTGTTTAACATTTCTTATAAATATGCAACAAGGAAATGATTCAGCTCTAATATTACAAATTTGTTCTAACTTGAAAATGATGATGTATAAGGATGCCACAGAGCTACTGCATGGTTTGTAGTTTTCAAAACAGTTGAAGCTTTGAAGACTAGCATATCAAGTCAAGTCAAACCATATCATATTTTTTCAAATTATATCATCTGTGTTAGCCAGCTAGAGAACATTGCCTTAATCACAAATCAGAAGTCAGGCCTTCATTATTATTAAGCCCTGCTATCAATCATGAAATTTTGGAGAAATTCAATATTTGCATTGCCATTTAGGAGATTTACCCTGTTAGCATGTGTTTACATATTCAGAATAGGACTAATGCATTATTGCATTATTGTCATTATTCACTTCAGTGGAAACTGCTTGTTTTCTAAATGCGTTGGTTATGATCACCGCATTAAACCTTGTGTGCATTTAAGTAACTCTGCTTATACTATATTTTCATTCCCTCTTTTTCCAGTGCTAATGTGTCAGAAAGCATGCCTTTGTTTATGGTCGCTCCTATCCTTTTATACAAATCTCTCGTAAAGGTAAAAGAGAAATAACAAGTGTAGCACCACGGGGGGAAATGCCTTCAGTTGTGTTGTTAGTATGTATTGCTGTGTTGCCAGAAGACAGCTGCTTCATAATGTCAGAAGAATGAAGCAATTAGGCCTGCAAATCTGGCAGAAGTCTTGTTGGCTAAAGGCGGCCCTACATAATTTTGAGTCATACATGTTAGAATCACAGCAATGATGCACACACAGCACGGTTTTTTGCATAATAATGAAGTGGCTTTTATGTTTAAATAGCTCATTTATGCATTTAAAATCTGTTATAGGTCTAGGAACCTGCTGGACAGGATGGCAAAATAGCTGTAATGTGGATGCATAAGGCTAAGCTGCTATTATTAATAAAATGACACTTGCTTCAAATGGGTCCTGAACATTTTAGGGAGTCACTTTGGTTAAAGAATTGTTTCAAAATATGAAAAAGTTCTAATTAAGAGTCTTTGTGTTATACTGTTGGCCTGTAACACTGGAGAAAGGAAATCATACAGGTTTGGAACAACATGAGGGTGTGTAAATGACAGAATTATCCCTTTTGTGAAAAGAACTGTATAATTCATCCCTTTTTAACAAGACCGACAGCTGTATTTTGCTGCTGTGTGTTTGTAGCCACAGAGTCCCTCCCCTGAGACACTGTAAACTAATTTCTCTTTCTGCTGCTGTTACCACCCCCCCCCCCCCACCCCCCACCTGACGATCTCACAGGGAACGAGCGGGAGATGCTACAAGACAGATATTGTGCTCTTCAGCACTTTGTTAATCGGATCCCATTAGCGAGCTCCTGCTTTATGTATTCATCTCAGTGGACCTCAGATTCAATTGTCTGAAAAGAATTAAACTGAAAGATGTTGCTCAGTTGTTTAGCAACCATGTTACATAACAACAAATGCTAGTGCTTTTAAAGGGGTCATATGACGTTGCTAAAAAGAACATTATGTTGTGTATTTGGTGTAATGCAATGTGTTTATGTGGTTTAAGGTTCAAAAAACACATTATTTTCAACATACTGTACATTTATTGTTTCTCCACTATGCCCCACCTTTCTGAAACGCTTTGATTTTTACAAGCTCATCGTTCTGAAAAGCAAGGTGTATGCTGATTGGGCAGTTATCCAGTGCATTGTGGTTGGCCGAATACCTCAAGTGTGTGACGGAAATGTTACACCCCTTAACACTGTGATGCCGTGTGTCCCGGCGCATTGAGACAAAACCAATAAAACCCATTACAAACGAGGCATTTGTTGCATCCAGTGGGGACATAATTACTGATTATAATGACTTATACTGGCTTTGTATGCATTGCGTTGCTTTGCCTCTGCGTAAACAAAACCATGACTGCATTTGTGATCGGAGAAACAACAAATGACAAGCTCTTACGGGTTTCCCTAAACTGCTCAAAACTTGTGTTTTAATCATCACTGGCATATGAAAACGTACTTACAGGCTGTGAGTCAGAAGCGCCAGACTGTCCTTGCAAAGTTGGAACTGCCCCACTTTATAGAAACAGACACCGGCATTGTAGGCTACTCTCACAGGAAACAGTCCTTGTCTTCTGCAAAATGCTAAGCACACATCTGAATATTTGGGTCTAACTGTTCTGGAACAGTGTTGTAAATACAACTTAACCACTGATTTCTAGTTGTGTCCTCTTTTGGAAGGCCAAACAAAGTAGCTTCGCTTTCACATTGAAACACAGCATTTCCACAACATGTCAGTGGTGGCAACAGTGAGAATAAAAGTAACCCACATAGTGACGTAGAGATGTGTTAGAATGAGACGTTTTAGGAGTGGTTGATTCTTTTATAAAGAATATCTCTTTGGATTTGAGACTTAAGTCTTTGCAACTTTAAAGATCTTCTTTATGCACCAAGAGCTTGTAACACTCCAAAGAGAAAATAAAAATTTAAATCGCATCATATGACCCCTTTAAAGCAAGGGCCCCAAAAATGTCACACTATGCAACTTATATGAAAAGTACTAGCTAAAAGTTTTACACATTACTCTCAGCTTTGTAACACCTGTGTGGTCTTGTTTAGTTTCACTGGTCTGATTAGCTGGTCTGTAACAGTATTTTAATATTACTGATGACAGTCTAGTCATTAATAAGTTTGGGCTGAAAATTCACATTAGTAGATGTTGAATCAAAAGTATAAATTCCATTCCTGAGTCATACCACTTGTTATTTTTTTTTATCATTTTATTTTTTAATTATTTATTGTTTAAATAATAAATGTATCATTTAATTATCCACTTTTATTTATTTCAATGTTTTAATTGTATTTATTATTCATTTTGCTGTTCTGATGTTCTATTGATTATTCTGTGTTAACGATTAAAGTTTCCTGTGCTCCTGCAAACACTGTGCCAGTTTTTCCGGAGCCTTTTTTAAATATAGCATAATTATTTTTCTATTCTACTGTTATTTGTATTGTTCTAGCTTCTAAAAGACAGTTTCCTGTGCTGCTGCATGCTCTGTGAGCACAGGTATTTTTCACATAGCATAAAAGCAGAGCCATTTAATGTCACAGTGGTAGGGTTATGCATTTTCTCTATCGATTTGCAATTTGGCAATCATTTGTAGCAATTCTCCATGCTGATCTTATAGGAGCCCTGCATGCTGTGAGAGCCGCTAATTTAATATGTGCTAGAAAAACAAGTGACCAATCCTCACCATACCGTAAGCAACAGATCTAAGAGGTTGCCTATTAAAGGGGTCATATGAGGCGTTTTCACGTTTTATAGTATTGTGCTGTTTGTGCATGTATAAGATCTGCAAAGTAACAAAGCTCAAAGTCTCCCACAAAAGGAATTTTTCTATGTTAAAGAGAAGACTGATTCAGACCAGCCTAAAATGCCTCTATTGAATTCTCCCTCACATATCTACATCACTATGTGGAAATACTGTATTTGGAAAGTGAATACACAAAGAAAGAAGGCATGGTTTCAGGTATCTCAGTAGTGTTGTTGCTGCCATGTCGTGAAGACTCTTTGTGTTTATATGTGAAAGCAAAAGCCATTTTTTTGGCCTTCCAAAAGTGGATGCAATTAGGAGTCATTTACAACACTGTTCCAGGACAGTACAACCTACATTTTCGAGTGTGTGCAGCAAAGATTCCTGAACCTGGGAAAGTACAAGACCGATGTGAAGAAAGGCTGTTTCTAAAAAATGGGGCAATTCCAATTTTACTAGGACAATATGCCGCTTCTGAAAGTATGTTTTATAATTTGCTATTGACTGTTCAAATGCAGAATTTGGTGAAGTGTAGAGTAACACATATTGTTTGCCATTCTTACTATCACAAGTGCAGACAGAGATGGATTTATGAGTACAAACGTAGTATCCTCTGTTCTCTGGTTATAACCTGTGGAAAAGATGACAAACATGATTCACTACGTGTTCTGCTTCACACTGGACGCTCAAGTAGAGGACGTCCATTGTGATATAGTAAAACTGATTACTTTAATAACTGTTCTTATAGGCTAATTGCTTTAGAAGCTAAAGCTCATGATTATGGTAAGGTGCGTTACATTTCCAACACATGCTTGAGATGCTCGGCCAATCACAATGCACTGGGTCAGCTGGCCAATCAGAGAACACTGCGCATTTCGAAGGAGGGGCTTTGTAGAAATCGACGCATTGACAAAAGACTGTGCATAGAGGATCTGCAATAATGAACAGTACGTGAAAATAATATATAATAATAAAATAATTTTAAATAATCTTTTGAACATTAAAGCATGCCAACTTATTCTATTACACCCAATACACAAAATAATGAGCTTTGAAAATAGCATCATATGACCCCTTTAATTTAGGCTGCATTCTCTGAATTTTTGTTTTCACCCATATTTTGTTTGTTTGTTATCACAAGGTTTTCTTTATGCGCTGTAATCCAACTTTGACAGAAAATGATTTGGCTACTTTGTTTTTGAAGATGGCTGTTGACATGCACCTCAAGTATAATGTAGGCTTGGAGCCATATTCATGTATTCTAATGTTTTGTGGCATCAGAAATGCAACACACTGTTGTACTACTAAGCTGAACAGCATGTCACCTCTCACTTATTGTTTCTGCCCTGTGGGAGCTTGTGCATTGCTCATGCAGCCTGTCACTCCTTATTCTGTTTCACTATTTACCCAGCATAGAATATCTTTTGTTTGGCTTGATTTTAATTTCTGCCCTTTACCTTTAAACACCAAAATATAGAATGATTTGCACATGTCTGAATAGACATAGAATTGTATTTGTTTATTTAGTGTTTGATTAATTGATTGTCTAAATGCATCACATTTTTATTTTATATTAATTCATTTACTTTTTAATTTTTTATATTTAATTTTTTTTCAGTACAATAAACATTGAGTATATAATTTATGCAATTTATTCAATTGGTAACACTTTATTTAAAAAAAAAAAATTCTCAGTATTAGCTAGTTGCTTATTAGCATGTGTGTTACTAGTATATTGACTGTTTATTAGTACTTATTAGGCACATATTAATGCCTTATTCTGCACGACCATATTCTAGATCCCTTAACCCGACCCAATACCTAAAATTAACAACTACCTTACTAACTATTAAGCATCAAATTAGGAGTTTGTTGAGGGAAAATATGGCCCTTTATACATTATCCACCCAGGGAGGGCAAGCAACACAAGGCTGGCAGAGCTCCTCGACCTCTGATATCAGTTTCATGACTGTATGTTTATTCACAGCTGCGTGTCATAGGATGCCACCCACATAATCTGTCTTGAGTAGAGTGTTCTGGATGCCTGGCCTACATCACTATCACTCCTCTGACCTATGTAGTAGTAAAGCAAGCTTGTCTACCTATTTGAAAAATTATTAACAGTCCCATCGTTTCTTTGACCTATGCTCTGAATGTGATTGGATGGTAATACCAGGGTCTTAATGTTAATATGAGGTTCGTGTTCTTCTAGGTTGCATGTGAAACGAGGAAGAGGCAGAAATGCTCTGATCTACAGTGACATGATTAGAGGGACTGAGTCATCAGAGATGAAACCTCTGTGTGTTGACAGCTGGCTCTGTGTTATAACACTCAGTGCACAATGCTGTGATTTTCACCGCTATAGAGAGTCTGGAACTGAGGAAGCTCCTAAATCCACACTGAATGCTGAATTAAACCTCAGCAGCAGTGCGTAAACATTGTTTTAAAGGGATAGTTCACCTAAAATTGACAATGGTCATTTTCTCATCCTTATTGCATTTCTATTTTGCATGACATTATTTCTTCTGTTGAACACAAAAGGAGATATTTTGAAATGGGATCAAGTGTCGTTTTAGACCCCATTTTTTTATCTTATGGACAAAAACACTTCTAAAGAATATTTTTGAGATCCACACTAGAACAAAAAATCATACAGGTTTAGCACTGAATGACAGAAGGTTAATTTTTGGATAGTTTACCTGCCAATTAACGTGAGGGGATTAATTCTGCAGGAATGAGCAGCATTTGCAGACACAGAAGCATCTTATTAGTACAGGATGTCCATCCTAAGGTCAGCATGCAGGCAAATTAATGGCCAGCGGCTCTGTCACATTCCATGGGCTCTCAACCACTCAAGTGTTTTTTTTTTTCTCTGTAGGGTCACACAAAACCACTGAGCGGCCCCCAGGTATCATATTCTGTGCATATTACAGGGCAGAGGAGAGCATAAGACCTCTTTTTGAAGTAACAGTTAAGAAAGTCTATTTCCACAGTATTAACAAGACTCTGAGGACATCAGCTGGAGTTTTGGCCAAAGTTTTTAGCTGATAATATTAAACTTTTAGTGTATATTAATTGTAAGTCTAAAGAAACATTAATGGTAAACAATCTATTAATTCTCATATAATTCAGCTTGAAATTAAGTAATTAATGTAAGATATAATTAAGTTTTTTAATGTCACCCCATTAAAATAGATCCTGTCATCTGCTGTTAACATACAGTAAATGGCATGGCAAGGTATCGTATATTTAGTTTTTTGGATTCTCTAATCACAACAATGAAGTGGTTTTATCGTCAAAGTAATGTTGAGGTTGAGTATTTTATGAAGAGGGATCATGGACAGATGCTCACTGTTAAGATTTGTCAGTCACATCGATCATGGAGGAGTTCTGATGGCATGCTCTATAGGTTCCTGTGTTTGCGTAAGAATGTCTGTCCTTGGTGCATTTTATGGTTTCCATGGGAACTAATTCAGTTCTGAAATATTTCTTTAAATAGAGAGAAGTGCAGGAATGTAAATCCCAGAAAATCACTGTTTAATTAAAACTTTGTTAATGTGGAGAAAGGCTTGATTAATGATATCCCCTTTATAAAAAATAAAAAAAAATTTCCATGCATATTTTATGCCATTTTTTTGTATATCACAAGATTAAGCCTGTGTCTCATTGCTTAACTAAAAGAGCAATGTTTAAAGTGCCAGTGTTGACACTCTTCAGGAAGTCATATTTAACTGTGATAGTATTTTAACATTGAGAAAACCACACACTTCTCCTTTAAAAACACATAGTCTTTATGTTTAAATTCTTCTTTCTCCCTCTTGCACACTCTCTCTCCTCTGATCAGGATCACAGAGTTTGCATTATTCATGCCTGGTGGAAGACATGACAACCAGCCCATAAATCAAAAGCTTTCTCTTCTCTGACTGTATGATTATGAAGGAAAAGAGAAAGTCCTTGTAAAACCATCAAGAATAGACTGTCTACTAGCGGTGGAATGGTTTGCGGAAAAAAATTTAACCGTGCGGTTCTCCACACACGGTTCTGCACGTGCTAGGACCACGGTTCAGCTTAAATCTGGCAACGCATCTGTAAAATGGTTTGCTATAAATAACACGTAAAACAAACAGGATTCGTCTAATGTACGTTTCTGTTGATGGATGCGCATTCTGGCTTTTCACAGCATTGAAAAAAAAAAACGTGGACAAACCATTGACTCTTGTTCAATGCGAATGCCGTATGCTGGAATATGAGCAGTGTTGGAAGTAACGCGTTACAGAAGTAATGCATTACAGTAACTAATTACTTTTTGCTGTAACGCAGTAGTGTAAGGCATTACTAATCAATTTTCAGTAATATTTTACTCTGTACATGTTCAGTAACGCATACGTTGCAACGCATTTTTAGCCCAAAATGTAATTGTTCAAAGAAAAAAAACAAACAAACAGCAAGACCGCGAGACATTAACGAATCAAAAATCCCGCAAGTAAGTTCTATTTCCTGTTCATGGTCAGTCAATAGCCTAAGTTGTCTAAGTTTGTATATAAAAACAACAGCTTCTGATATATGTTTAGTGATTTATTTGATTCATCTCCCTCTCGCTGGTGGAACTTTGTATTGTGTGACGTAGTCCAGTGAAGGTGTGTTTAGGGCGGGTTTTACAAGAGTAAAACTGGCCCGACGGTGGAAACGCGGCATGATTTCGGCCTCCGTGCTCGAGGTCCGAGGCAGTTAGCCCCAACCCGGCTCGCTGTAAGCCCCGGCTCATCTTGTCTTGTCTTGAGCCTTCACTTTGCCAATTATAAGCTATATTGTTAGTAGCCTGGATAGCCCACAGTCATTACGCTACACCATATCGCCCTCTACTGGATGTAAAATGCTCTGCAGAAGATTTTGTCCTTTTAGAATGTTAAGTTCTACCTCTGTTGTTATTTTGGTGAAAGTAACTCAAAAGTAATACAGGAGTTATGTAACGCATTACAATTCTGAGGCAGTAATATTGCAAGGTAAGAAATTACTTTTAAATAACAGTAACAAGTAATCTATAATGTATTACAGTTTGAAAGTAACTTGCACAACACCGCTGAGCACATAGTGACTGTGTCTGTATCTGGGTCAGTGACATTTTCTTTGATAACTGCCGTAAGTTATAAAATGGTGACCAGGAGTGGGCCATTGAGAACTTTTTCAAGCTTAATCATCATGAGATTTAATTTATGAGGACGGGAATCACATTTACTTCAAGATGGGAAAAAGTAATTGAATGGAACGGAACCCAAATCCTGAAGTGCAGCTGTAAATGGCCTAAATCATCAAAATAAATGCAATTAATAGAAAGCTCTGTGCAACCTGTGCTGAAAGTAAATAACAGTGTTTCTTTTTACCTTAGATATCAACCTCTTAGTCTCTATCATCTGAAAAAGTGTAACCGTCAGCAGATACATTGGATGACATGCACCTTGTAAGCCTGTTAACATATTTTTCTGCCGCCATTGAAGTGCTTTTACATTTTTTCACAAAAAATCAGCAATTTCCCTTATAAGTGAACTACTAGTTGAGAAAAAGTCCAAATATAGCTCTCTCCAAAAGGAATTTATCATTGTAAATACATTGAAGAGTAGCAGCAAAGCAGTCAGTTTATGAAGACATGAGCTGTTTCTGCACTACAGCGGTTCATTCAGTGTACTGAAGCATCTCCTTTATTTACTTCCATTAAATGGAATAGCCTGTTGTCTTTCTGTTGAGTGTTATGTTTTTTTGAGCAGACCCTGAAGGCTTTCTCAGAGAGAGGGTCTCTGCATGCTTGTATGTGAAAAGAAGGAGAGAAAGAATGAAAAGTGCCTGCAGTTGTCTCACCTCTTGTACCTCATGAGTACCGCACACAGCATCTGTGCTCACAGCACTGTGGTCAACAAAACTACTGTTATTCATTAGATTGTACAGATCCCCAGTTCAGTGTATGTTTGTTTATTAAATATTTTGATTTAATTATGCTTTCAGCTACCATTAACACTCTGAACACAGTTCAGCACATTTTGCAGTATTTCTAAATCCATTCCACAGAATTATGCAGATTTTTCTCTATAAATCAGCTCAGAAGAAAAAAAGATTCCATCTTGGTTTTCTCATGAGGAAAGTCATGATTTTGATTGGTCTCACTTCTGAGATACAACACATACACATACACACACAAACGCATTCCACGGACAGATTCTTTGTGCAGAAGCATATCTGAAGGAATAGCATAAAAATTAAAAGTAGTTTTTTTTTTTTTTTTTACTAAACAGGGTTCGGCAATAAGGACTGTCTGACGTGGTCAGTGTGAAAGATCCTCGGGATGAAAGTTTTATCATTTGTGTTTAAGCTTTTCCATTGTAAATATTCAAGAGATTTCAATAGGGCTGTGACGGTGGCAGATTTTTACTACCACAGTGGTAATGGACCAACTACTGCCGTTGGCGTGGTGTTGAGAGAGATGTATATATACATATATATATATATATATATATATATATATATATGTATATGTGTGTATATATATATATATATATATATATATATATATATATATATATATATATATATATATATATATATATATAAATGTATATTAATTATATTTACAATATATGTAAAAAAATTATATATTTTGAAATACAAATAATAATAAATGAGGCTCAATCATCTATTTACAATAATGCGTTTATTTTAGCACTTCTGTCAGTGAATACGCAGCCTGCAAACACTAAAATAAATTTCAAAGAAAAAATACAATTAAACAAGAAAGTAGCCTAAATAAAAAAGTTAAATGCACCCTGTCTACAGGATGCGAGTGGCACGACATGACAAAATACTATAGAACTCATTATAATCAGTGATGCTACACACTGGATGCGACATGACACGACATGACAAATCCCCGACAGTAAACTGCCTCGTCCTATTTATGAGGTACTGCCACAGAGTTCAAATGTCCTGTGTAGACACTAGACAGACTAAACCTGTTGCGTGTCGCGTTTGGTGTAGACACTGTTCACTGTTCCGCCGCCAAGCAAGCGGGCGCATTAACTCCTCGTCTGCATGCGCTCTCTTTGAAATCGGAATCGTTGCCACATTTCTTGTTAACATCTTTCATTTATTGCTGTCTCGTTTGTATTTGGCCAGTTTGGAGAAAGCCTCACCAAACCTGACCAGAATGTTACATTTTTGTGAACTCTCTTTAACGTCAACACACCTTATAACAGGGTCCTCTGTGATTCAGTGTGAGTGAGGGTTAATAAGGTCTTATTAAGGTTTAGCAGTGAGTCAGCACTAATTGAAATGACATCATCACTATCTGGCCATGAAAATGATGCATCATCTCTGCTTGTTAACTCTCTCTCCTTCTCCAACTCATATTTTACTCTGTCATCATGATCAAATGGTACTTCATGCAATGCACCATTTTTTTTTTTTTTTGGCATCTTTTCACTTAGTTGTTAACTTTCCTTTGGTGACTTGATGTAGCCAAATAAATATTTCATTGACATTTTGATCTGAAGGCTCTCCTAACCCCCCGGCAGAGATTACTGTGTAATTCTAATGAGAAGTTGTGTGTGTGTGTGTGCGACAGCTCTCACAGACAGGCCTCTGGGCCGGTGCTGTAAACAGACTTTGACCTCCTCACCCTGCTCTAGTTAATTAGGTCGGCTTACTCAGGGTAAGCTTTGGGATTTCATGTTTTGTATGAAGACCTAACAGATAAAATACGTTACGGTATTTATTTTTAAGACAACTGTTTTATGGTGTTGCTTAAAGGGATTGTAAATTCTGTAATTCTCTTCATTGGAAAGACGAGGAATGTCTCAGTGTGTTTCTATTGTTCATACAATAAAAATCAGTGGTGTGATATTTTAAGCCTGTGATGCACCAAAACTTGCAACAATGAATTAATGTGACTGTATGGTCACCTTGCATCACGTGTGTCTGGGCTAAAATGTTGTGCTTGAACACACTGTGAAGTAATAATTTTCCTCTAAAACATTTTTTCACAGATGAAAACAAGACAATAACAAAAGAAAAACTTGTTTTGAATGAGAAAAACTATGCCGAAAATCTATTGGCTAATATGACTAAAACTAAATGGCATTTTAGTGAAAAGACTATGACTAAGACAAAATCAAAATTTGCTGTCAAAATGAAAACTGAAATATGGAGATGTAAAATTAGCCCGTGTGCACAGAGGCGTGTCTACGTGGTGGCCAGGGGTGGCACCGGCCCCCCCTGAAAAATGTACATCCACCCCATATGCCCCCCCACCAGATGTCTTGCGATAGACTTGTTTTTAGTAAATTTTTTAACTGCATCTGGCAGTGGCGGATCCTGGCATGTGTAGCTGCCTAGGGCCGCTTTCTTCTCCTCTTTATACTTAATTTTAGGCGTTTTTTTATAGAGTGATATTTGACATATCGAGAGCGCATAATGTTACGTGATCCATGTAATGCGCGAGCACGAATCTCCACTCGCAAGTGGATTTCCTTCACTCACACAAAACTGGATGTGTGCTTTTAAATATACATTGTTCTTCTATGAATTGGTTCTGCTTTTGGTCAGAGATTACGTGTATGCTCAAACGTTCTTGCATCACTGAAGACTAGATGTGCTTTTTTTCTAATTCAGATGAGGAGTAGGCTTATCTCATTAAATGGAAGCAAGCTGATTATAGTCAGCCTTCACTAGTTATTTATTTTATTAATAGCCTACTTATTTTAGTTAAGTGCTTAACTTATAAATATGCTTTTATTCAGTTGTTTTATTAAGTGCATTTGTATTGTATTTGTATATAGTTTTGCAATAAAAGCGTATTAACCAGGTTCCAGAAATAATCACTGAGGGTGCTTCTAAAATTAGCGAGGGTGCTCTACCCAACAAACATGAGACATCTATACGTCGTGCAGATCAAGTCTAAATTGCGTCGGTCGGTCTGGACCATATCTGGACGTCTACTCGACGTGCAAATCCGCTACATATCTGGACGTCAAACTACGACGTCCCTTGGACGTCGATATGAGGTTCAAAATTTGACCGTCGGGCTAAGGATTTTCTTGGACGTCTCTACAACGTGCAGAAACAGGTTCAGGAAATCGATAACTTTTTTTTAATATACATATAAACGCAACAAAGCAATCCTTTGATTTCTGATTTAAATATCACATGTACCCTATACTCTTCTGAAACATTTGGTGTTAAAATGATGTAATATATAAATGTTTAAAAACATTAAACATTTATATATATAATTACATAATGTGACCATATAAAATCTTACATGGATTTATTCATGGTATGGTTTGTGGTATTTTTCACTGGAGCATTGACAGAAACAGCAGTTTAAATCTGTATTAGATCTATAAATTAAATATAGTTAATTAAAGTTATAGTCTTAATGCCCATTTTCACATATTTTCTCCCGTCTATTGCTTTGGTCATCATTGTTTCAATCACTGCTACTTCGAGAGTGAATCCCACATAAATATGCAGATGTCATTCCCGAAACTTTGCAATGTGTGTGTGGCTGAAAAACAAAGTTCTACATTTTAAATGGATCGTAGACTAGAAAGCTTGCAAAGAGTGTTCATTACCACTAAAAAAGCTGTCACTCTTTGTTTAGTGAGTGTAGACACGATGTATTTTAACATACATCATGCTGCAAACCATAGCCCCCCCCGGCCACCCTCTTTTCAGCCAGTGCCCCAGACTGGCCACCCCATTTAAAATGCTCTAGACATGCCCCTGCGTGTGCACTCTTGACATTTTGACATTTGCATGCTTTTATCACTTTCACCAATCAGAGTGATCTGTCTCACCAACTGCCCAATGCCAATTCAACATGCTTAAAACACCACCTATGGGGTCCAACTAGTGTCGACAGCATGGAACACGGTGCTAAACCTGAAGACAGCCTGATATTTGCCGACACTGGGCCGTTGGCTTGCTGTGTCACAGCCTTTATTTTAGACCCCATTTGACTTTCATTGTATATAAAAAAAAATATTCTTAAAAAGTTCTTCTATTATAGTGAACACTCTTCATTAAGAAACCACACAGAATATGCCCTGGCAACCGCCCATAACACCTTAGCATTATTACAGTTTCTTTTTCTGTGCTCAAGTACCGCTTTTCTAAAGAACATTTGCTTCATTCATTATGACATTGCATGCTATTTGCTTCACGGAAACATGTAATTAAAACACTGGCAATGCAAAAACACAGGGACCTTATTAATTCTTTATTTTCATTTGCTTTTTAGTGGGCAGCTGAACTGCTCTTGTGTTGACTGTTAAGTTAATGAGCAGAGTGTCTTGAAGGGATGTTTCCTGTGTCTGAGTGCTGTATTCTCTGCTACACTAATGCTGTTTGCTCAGGTCATTGATGCCCAGCCATGCACAGAGCAGAACCACAGGAAATAACAAGGCACTTCTGCCGCCAGCGCTGCTTGATCCAATGTGTGGAGACAGCCATTTGAAAAACAGTGAGTTTCAAACACATAGGGATTAATTCTTTTTGCTTAATTGAATAATTATAGAATATGTGCCAGCCTGCTTTTCATGTCTCAGTGGCTGACTGGAATTCAGGAGACCCTCATGGAGGATTTGTGTGTACACTAACCCTCTCAGGCCCTGTGTGGCACACTAATGAACAGTGTCTAAAGTTTGAGGGGACCCTTTGTGAGAACGAGGGTTCAGAGAGGTTCATTTTTTCACCCAAAAATGAAATTTAGTCATAATTTATTCACCCTCAAGTTCTCTTAAACCTGTATAAGATTCTTTTTTCAGTTGAACAGAAAAGATGATATTTTGAAGAATGTTAGTCAAACAGTTGCTGGTAGCCATTGACTTCCATAGTATGGAAAAAATTCTATTGACGTCAGTGGATACCATCAACTAATAAACTAGCAAATTAATAAATAATTTAAAATGCATTTTAAAAGCATAAAAAAATTGCCATTTGCCTTTTTAGGCTCCATTTGCCATTAGCATTTCTGCTGCTTGAGAAATGACTAATGTTGATTGTGCAGTACATGGTGCAGCAGTGAAACTGATACGAAACATCACTGCTAGGTAGATGGAAGCATGCCACATTGACTTTATTGTGAAATTTCAGGTGAGGTCCTGTTCTTATCTCTGGTTCTCTTGTTTTCTGCCTTTTCCAAAAGACCTACCTGCTAACCCACTGCGTGATAAGTGCCTGCTATGTGTAAAATGGCTATGAGAGGCTTGGTGAGGAAAACGTCAGGTATTTAATTGAATTTGTAGATAATTTCAAGATCTAATTTGGTTGATTCCTGTCAGAATCAGGTGAGACATGTTAAAGTGACACTCAAGTGCTGGTTGTGATAGTAGGGGTCATTGTCAATTCTAGTAGACCATAGCCACCACTGTGGGGCCTCCTTCTGATACACACTGGAGTACCATTGCAGTTGAATAGATGTTAGTGAATGGAATTGTGAGACTTCATGCCACAACTGGCCTTTACAACTGTTTCATTTCAGTTTCTAATGTTCGGAGGATGTTAGAATGCGGGCAACTGGTGTACAATGCTGAAGTGCCTTGGGCCACTCTGCTTGGCAAAGTCAGGGCAAAACTAAATAAATAGGTCACACGCGGTCGATCGATGTTGACAGTGGGGAGTTCATGCATGCCATGTCAGTTTGTCAGCATTTGTTTGTATTTCTCTCTGCTTAAAGAATGTTTGATACGGCACTATGTGCCTCTTGAGATGTTCAGATGGAGTCACGCTCTGCCATCAATCATGTGTGAATCATATCAGACAAGACACTCAGTGTATGTTTGTTGTTGCACACATACTGTACACACATACACATTTTATTATTATTATTATTTTCATTTTTTTTTTGGAAATATTAGAAAAAAATGGTAATATCTAAAAATAATCATTGTTGTTAAAATTCTAATTTTTAATCCAAATAAATTCTGAAGTATTATAAAGTATTACATGTATTATAAGTATTATATATAGCATCACAGGAAGAGGCAATTTTTCAAAGACATGTGCTCGCCCCCGCTGATGCACACTGCTGAGATTCGAGCAATAATAAACCGCCAACCACAGAGTACAGAGTAATAACCAAACACCTGTTTAGCTCACGTCTTTTATAACTTTTATATTACAGTTCAAAAATTTGGGGTCAGTCATTTTTTTTCTTCTGAATAAAAATAAATGTATTCAGCAAGGGCACAATAAATTGCTGTTCTTTTGTACTTTCTATTCATGTAATCCTGAAAAAAATGTCACTGTTTCCTCAGAAACTCTAGGCAGCACAACTGTTTTCAACACTGATAATCAATCATTTTTTCTTGTGTACAAAATCAGCATATTAGAATAATTTCTGAATGATTGAAGACTGAAGAAATGGCTGCTGAAGATCGGATTATGAGATTGGCTTATATAGAGACCACCAATCCAACTTCCCCAAGCCATTATCGTCCGGTAGCGATCGGTAGTCGATCAATCGGAGCACCCCTAGTATTAATATTTCTTGCCATTACTGTATTAATAATACATAAATAAATGCAGCCTTTGTAAGCATACCAGAGTTCTTTGAATGTACAGTAAGTGTAAATTTGATAGAAACCAATTTCTACTATTTTTAGTTTAAAATATACCGTAAATTGCTTCAACAGGTATGTGTAACCCTCTAACCATACAAGAATATAGAATGTGACAGATACATTCATTGTAGAGAAAGTGTCTTGTTATAAATCCAGTGGTGTGTAATCTGTCTATTTTGAATACACATTGAGGAACATTGTGCAAAATTTTCTGGGAGTCGAGAATGACCGGAGGGTGTCATGACTCTCTTGTAGCCACCACACATATACTGCATCACTGATTTGATCTGTGCCTTCCTAATTTTATCTCTCTAGGAGATTGAGCAGTGTGAGCTGCATTTCAAAACCTAGTGAGCTTCTGAACTTTTTACATTAATACACCTATTTACACCAAAAAGTCATCTAGGTTGACAGCTCACTAGATTTTGGGAAACAGCCAGTGTCATTCACACTTACTCTCACACACATACACAAATATACATGTGTATTACAGGAGGACAGATGTAATGGGATTTGTAAGGTGGCAGATTAATACAGGATAGCAGTAAAAATTATGAACATGTGCAGTAAAAGTGCTGAATCAAACCTCTTGCACACGCTGATAACCGAGCCAGATACACACACTGAGCGTGTTTGAAGCACACAGGATGAAATGCTGTTCCTCTGGCCTTCTTCCAATGAAGAAAGGAAACAGGTTTGCAGTGAAGAGTGGTAAGGTGGTAGAGGGCTGGAAATGTGATTAGAGTGTCAGCAGGGCAGTGAGCAGACGGATGGTGATGCTTGAAATGGAGCCCCATGTCTCATAAATATTCTTTGGGGGAGGCTTTATGGGGTAATACAGAATGCTTGTTTGTGCAATAGCTATGCAGGTCACACATGCACATGCTTATACGTTATTTATTTTAACACATACACTTATTCTTTATTATTACTATATTTTAGATTCTGTGAGTGTGTTTGTATGCTTCTGTTCTTCTACATTTATACTGCAACAATACAGACACACAAACTTGCCTGTCCTCATGTCTTCATGTAAAGGAGGAGCAGCTGTGGGGCTGGACAACTGATGAAGTATTATATTGTATTGTATTGTAAGTATTGTATGTTGCCACAGTACAGTATTAAAAGTAGTTAGTTTTGATTTTCTCTCTTAGTTACAGTGCAAGAGAGTTTGAAGTGAGATTAGATGTCATTGAGTGGTCAGTCAGCCTCCCGGTGAGCTGATAAGCACTTCAAGCCTTTGGTTCTTACCCAGACGTGACCTTTAATTTAGTGTTGGTATAATGAAGCTGTAAAGTGTAACAGCTTTGCCTTCAAGTTAGTAGAGGCTGGTTTGAGTTCTTGTTCATTTTACTGTAACACACAATGATTTTTCTTTAAAAAATGCAGTAGCCTACAAAAAACACAACTACAGTTTTTCATAAATTTTACTTCATTTTAATTTAACCTTTAAGGGCTTTTTGACATGAAAAATGTCACAATTAAAAAATGAATAAATAAATAAAAATTGAGTGTAGAGAAGTGGAAAGAGTTTTTAACCATAACTCTACAAAAGCATATATATAAAAAAATAACTTACTGTTGATCAGCACTTCCTGCAGACTGAGGTGTCTGACACCCCATCTTTTTTACAGAATCCACAAAAAACTCACACACTTTTTTTTGTTAGCTAACATTTTTCAGGTGTGAGTAGAGAGTCTTACTTTCAGCTTAACTTTCAGCTTAACTCACACTGCATAATTACTGGTGCTGTATGATTACGATATTATCATATGTATAGTACTAAAACAACTTCAGCATTCCATTTTTAGTATCACGGTTATTGTCAGTACTAGTATATTGTAATATCCCTGGTGCAAAGTATAATTTATTTTTATTCTTTTGATTGTGGTGAGATAAAATGTTCTTGAGAAGCTTTGTGACCATTTTAAACCCTGAAGAGAGTGAGCATTCTGCTTGTTCTGCAGCGTCATGATGTCTTAATGTTTTAATCCACTACTCCATTCTCTTGCTGAGTGCAGCAGGAGATCGAGAATTGAAAGTTTGAGTCTGATTACACTGAGAAGAGTTGAGACAGATTACCTGTGTCTGATTGCCAGTGGAGTGGGCTGTCTCTCTTTCTCCCGCTTCCTGTTCCCTTTAAATTTGTTACGCTGCCACAGAAACCCGGACAGACTTACTGTACTACTTATCACCCACAGCACTTGCCATGACACTTCCTTTATGTAAAAGGGCAAAGAGAGGATATATAGTTATATATATTTAATATATACTGTCTTCTTGGGGATCTCACTTCATAGGATTTTAAACCTAATCCGCTGCTTTTCTCCATTAGCTTTACTGATGTGTATTGTTGAACCAGTCCATACCATTTGGGTGTCTGTGTTTACTCTACAGTATACCCCACCACTGGGGTTGTTGTTGCCAGCTGGAGGCTCTACTGATCTTGTGTGCTCTGCCCACTGTGGAGAGGAGCACAGCAGGCATTGCATTGGGCTGCTAGGGGGCTCCTAGCCGCACAGACAACAGATCTCTCCACGCCTGCTCCATCAAGCTTTGCCCTGGCAGCATTGCTTTCTGATTAGCTGTGGCAGCTGTGGCCAACAGGGCACATGTGGCAGCTGCTCTCAATAAAGAGCTGCTGACACCAGCTGGCCACTAGAGGACCAGCAAGCGGAGGAAAGAGGGAGAGACAGCATCATCACATAGCCTTACACATGTGTTGGTTTTGAGTTTGTTTATAGATCAGTATGACCTGGTGGATAATTGTTTTTTAATAAACAAACAAAAAAAAAATGATAGTAGATGTTCACTGGGCTCATGTGCAGGACAAAAAAAGAAATAAATGAGAAGAATTTATTTTCAGCACAATGAAATTACAGCTCCAGATAGTTTATTAAGAAAATAGTGCAACTTTTCATCCAGTCAGGTCTTCTTCATTGTACTGGGATTGTGCCTGAAAAAAACCTGACTGGTAGAAGGTTGTGCTGTTTTGTTGATAGAATTTCTGGAGATATCATTTCAGTGTGCAGACATCTATCCTTTTTTTTGTTAGTTGTTTCAATGCCCTTGTTGAGATGTACCAGTATATCTTGATATATCGTTACAAAATAAAAATGATTATTTTACTCAACCTCACATTGTTTCAAGCCTGAAAAACAACCGTATTTATTTTAGATCATATGCATTTGCAGCAGGGGAGTTCTGTTTGTATCTGATTGTATGCAGATGTGGCCAATAATTTTGAAACTATGTTTGGATGTTTGCCAGTATTTTTCATCGATTGTAACAGTTTAATGCAACTGAATGCATGAAGAGAAGAAAAACTTTTGTATTTTCGTGGCTGTGATAATTCAATGCAAACTGAACATCTCTTCTAGTGCCCTTCTGCTTTTTGTTGTCTCTGGAGATTAAGTTTGAAAATGTTCACCATCCTATACTGTCTGTATCATCTTCAGTTATTTGCTGTGGTAAGTGCTTTCTGCAGTACGAGCAGTCGTGTATGTGTTTGTGTGTGTGCACTGGCCAGCCCTGACAGGAAATCATTAGCGCTGTCTGGGAGGAAAGGTGCAGAGTGATGCAGCTCTAATGGAAGCTAAGGTTGCGTTCTGCTCTGCCACAGACCCCTGGGGAGCGCCTGGAGCATCCATTCGCCTGTCTGTCTGCTGTCCCCTGCTCTCTGCCTGTCTCCCTGTCTCCTGCTCCCTCACACTTTGTCCGTCCCTCGCTTTTTTTAATGCACATCTACTCTAGAGCTCAACCACCATGACTTCCGCCTCTGCTTTGGCTCTCTCTAGTTTAGCAACTCGTCACTCTGATCTCACATCAGTTTGGCTTTGCTCACCTTGATGCTACTCTCACAAGTTTGTTGATTTTCTGCTTTTAGTTTGGTGTTGGATGTCTTGAGACAGTGCTGTTTAGTTTACAAAGCTTCGTATGACCTGAGATCAGGTCTTCCCCTCCATCTGGAAGCTGCACTGTCATACAGGGCAGGTCTTTCCCTGCTGTGAGCTAAACAGGTGTTTGGTTATTGCTCTGTACCTCTGTGGTTTGGCGGTTTATTATTGCTCGAATCTCAGCAGTGTGCATTAGCGGGGGCGAGCACATGTCTTTGAACAATTGCCACTACCTGTGATGCTGGCAGCAATTTTTTTTTTAAACCGCAAATGAAAGGAGATTGTCAGAACAGAGCAGAACAAAGAGACGAGGAAAATGGCACATTACCTTGGAAGAATCTTTCACAGTCAGGTCAAATGTTGAGAATAGATTTTTTATAGAGAACTTTAATATTTAGTTTTTTAAACTTTTTTTTTTCCAGAAAACTCAACTCCTATATTAAGAAATGCCTCTTTGAGACTGCATGATATTGCATTATTAGATTTTTAAATCAGACTGTGAGTTATTAAAGTCTTTGCGTGTCAAGCTTATGGCTTAGCCAGTCAGGATGCTTGACAAAGTCACTGCAGACACATCATGCCCACTTAAAACTAGCAGAGATTTACATGAACTGCAAGATTTGTCTTCTTCTGTGTTAAATTTGAGACCACATTAACCCTAAAGCCTATTGTATCGTATTTGAATCTGAAATGCACATTTCTAAGGCCTCTAAATTATCAACATTAACAAAACTGTCGTCTGATTTGTACTTTCTTTGAGCAAGTAAAAGGCCTTTTAGTGTAATTATAAATCAGTCACCCTTCAGGTTGTCCCGCATATTTTATAACTTTTATATTGTTAGTAAGATAAAGATGTCAGGTTTTACAGGGTTAGACAGGTTTTGTTTTTGTTTATTTTTTATTTTGTTTTTTAGAGCTTATGAATAATTCTGAATAAGATAATTCTGAATCACTATTATTAAAGTGTCAAATTGCTACACTTTGTTAACCATAACCAGTCATAGATATGGCTAATAAATTACATTAATTGGCAACAGTGTTGTTTATTATTAATTTATTAAATTATATTGCTGTTGCTACCTATAAAAGCATTAAGCTTACAACGGATTTTAGACATTTTAGATTTCTATGGTACTATGTAAAAGTCTTCATGGTTAAGTAGCAAAATGAGTCTGTTACAAGAATCAAAGACCAGAGACAGCCGTTAAATACTCAGTTAAGCCTGTTTTGGTGCAAAACACACTGACTGACATAAAAACTGACTGCAAATTGACTGCAAAAGCTTTCTCTTACAAGATCAGAAAGCTCCCCTCAACCTCTCAGTCATGCTGATGATAAGTTGAACATATTAGGCAGAAAGAGTTGTGTGTGGTGAGGGAAGCATTAGCTGTGTGAGATGGAGATGTGGGGCTGTTCTGATGGCTTGTGGTCAGTTCGAGTATTAAGATGGAAAGAAGGTAATGAAGTGAACTTGATAAAACGGATTCTCAAACTAGTTATGCTCACTGACACAGGAGCATGAATTATATAGTTTGTGAGTGTTTTTGGGTGCCTTAGCAGTATTTTGTCATTTGACAGTCTTTAAGTCTTTCACCTACTCATTGTTTTGTGACCGATAAGTATTAAGTCCAAAAAAAACTCTCTTCAACTGTTATAATAATAAATGTTACTTGAGTGACAAATCGGCATGTTAAAATGATTTCTGAAGGATTGTGTGACACTGAAAACTGGAGTAATAGCTGCTGAGAATTTAGGAATAAATTACATTTTAAATTATATTAAAATAGAAAAAAATTATTTCAAATTGTAATAGTATTTTACAGTGGTAGGTGGTCTTCTTTTGACTATAACAACTGTTGGAGTGGTGCAGATTTTGAATGCCCTTCTGTTTGTTTTCATGTCATTATGCGAGTAAAGATAGTTGATGCATGTGTTAGTATGGTGCACCTGTCCCATGATGCACGTGATGTCTCTTTTTTTTTTTTTTTTTTTTTGTAGAGTTGCGTGTGTGTGCTGTGAGTGCCTTTGCTCAACAGATTGAGGACACTGAGGGGAGGAGAAGTGAAAATATGCTAATGAAATTCACTTAAGCTTCATTTCCCAAATGTTTGCTCTCTTCTCTGAAGTTACGTTTGATTAGATTTTTTCCCCTTCCTCTGATGGAACGTTTCCTTTATTGTTCTTCAGCTGTGGGGTTTTTGACTGCGACTGACATCAACTAATGTTTTTGTCCACTGTTCGAAGAGTGTCTAAATTTGTGTGTATGCATACCTGAATTCAAAGGGGTCAGAAAATCCCTCTTATATATTAGTTTGTTTTGTTCTCTAGGTCCACTTATAATGTTATCAAGACTTTTACATAAAAAAGAAACATTAAAATGAATAAGTAATAGGTTATTTTCTGTCCCGTTATGACCCCTAATCAGTTTGCTCTGTTTGAATAGGTGTGGCGGATTGTAGATTCTAAAGTAAACACCCACTGATATGATTGGCTAACAGTTGTGTATGTTTGACAGCCTACATCCTTTATAGATGGCTGCTGTGATTTAGGTTAAAAATGCACAAGTACTCTGTACATATCAAACAATCTGTAATAACAGATAAAGCAATAGTGACTTGCTAATATAGTCGCCACAGCATTGTCTTTTAGTTTCAGTCTTTCTGAAAATCTTACATTGAATTGTGCTTTGTTTGGAAACTAATCTGCGGTAAAATTAAGTGATCAGAGTTCTACTGACGCCGTCTGGATCTTCATTAAAAATAAAGTTAATCTACACTTTCCTAATGTTGATTAGAAGGAAGGCAATGCAAAGACCGCAACTTGGCACTTAAAAAAGTCAATCCATCGGAACCACCAAACAAGCACTTATCCTCAAAAAACCAGCCATTGACCCTCTCGTTATTTACACTACAGAGGCCGATAGATTGGAATGGCCTTTTCTTTTTGCGACATTAGGGAAAGTAGAACTAGGGTCTAATTTTATTGGTTTGGTTAAACGCTTATATTCCTACACAACCAATTCATTCAAACGGCTTCATTCATTCTTATAAATGAAGCAAGTGTCTGTCTTTATTAATGGCTAACTGAATAATTGACATTGATTCATTCAAAAATGCTGAACATATCGTGTGATGTTGCTTACCTATGTAATATATTATATAGAATATTTATCTTTTTTTCTTCTTCAGCATGTTTATTCATGTTTGTTTCTTTGTGTGTGCTGTTGCACTTAATAGTTTTGATTTCTCAGCAAAGTCAGACAGGCTGCGCAAGCCACAACTGACGTGACTGTCAATATATTATCCATTATCAGTCACCATTTACACTGAAAGTAATAAAATCAGAATCATTCTCTCGAAAGTTTCGTGCTGCCTTAGTTATAATTTGTTATTGATGTTTTAATCAGGTTACTTGTCCAGTCGGGCAAGTAAAATTGTGACCCTGGACCACAAAACCAGTTATAAGTATCACGGGTATATTTGTAGTAATAGCCAAAAATACATTGTTTGGGTCAAAATTATAGATTTTTCTTTTATACCAGAAATCATTATGATATTAAGTAAAGATCATATTCCATGAAGATATTTTGTAAATTTCCTACCGTAAATATATAAAAAATGTATTAGCAATAGTAATATGCATTGCTAAGGACTTCATTTGGACAACTTTAAAGGCACTTTTCTAAATATTTAGATTTTTTGTTGCACCCTCAGATTCCAGATTTTCAAATAGACTTATGGCTGGTTTTGTGATCCAGGGTCACAGTTCTTTCACTTGCCCCCATACAAAATACACCAGCCCCTAACAAACAATAATAACCATCCCCACCATACAATCATAAGCAATAAAGTTTCTTCATCAGAGAAGCATAAGCAATAAGATGGCCTCGCAATGTGGCTTTGGCAGCATCCCATTTTATTGCAGGAGAAACTGGTGAGTTCTGATTATACTGCCAATATTGAATTATTTTCTGTTTAAAAAATAGCAAAAATTGGTATTGTTTAAAAATGAAGTATTGAATTTCCAGTAGGTTGTCTTCTGGATTGATATACTAATATCAGTATCTAAATAAATAAGACCATGATCAGATAACACAATAGGGCCGAAATGACAAGAACTCACATGACGTGTACATTCAGAAGGTATGAAAAAGTAATCCAGTAATCACCTTTAAGCTGGCCAGCTGCCCTTTAGTATTTCCTGCCGAATTTTTGACAGACAAAATCCTCCATTCATCATCTTCCAAGTGGGTTTCAGAATTCTGAAGGCAAGACGCAGAATTGGTCATCCCCTCCAGACGGCTAGAAATTCCATCTAGGCGTGACATGTTGGGCTTTTTTTTTTTTTTTTTTTTTGATAAAATCAACAACATATCCAAGTGAGTTTCGGCTGAGTTAACGTTAGCATCAGCTGAGGGCGCTTGGTGAGAAGGCTTCTTCTTATCTTTTTCTTTAGCCTTCTGTGAGCACGTCGAGCCAAAAATAGAAAAATCTTTAACAGAAGGTGTGTCTGACATAGTTATAAGTCCCTTCAACTAAATAAAATAAGAATTCGAAGAAGAAATATGTAAATTATTCAGAATTTGAGCAGAGCAAAGAACTCACTCCAGGTCACGTGACAACCCACTGCAATGACCTTTTATATATCAAAAGATGAAGGGAATTGTGATTTCTCAGTTCATGACCCCTTTAAGGCATGTGACTTGTTGCATTCCCAGCATTAGCCAGTAAGCATTAATGATGTCTGCTGTCAGTAGTATTGGTCTAGAAACACTCATTTTCCTTTACCCTCATGATCTTGCTAGACATAATTTCAGGCATCACACTGTAGGTATGTTTCTGATGGCTATATCAAGCAGATAAATTTTATCATTTCATGGAAATGCAATCCAAGAATGCACTGCGATAAGCTCAAGATATGTACAACACTCTTGCACCTTTGACTTTGTCTAATTTTTTTAATATTTGTTTGCCTCAGGTTTATGATGTTCTGATTCATCTTGTGGCTAGATGGTTTGGTTCATGACTGATTAAAAAAGACCTTTTAAATCCTTAAAAAACTTCTATAACCAAGGCAGCAGAAAAAGTGGACAAACACTGTTGCACTCTATTGAAATCAACTGTGAATGCTAGATCACTCTCTAATTAACTTGATATGAAAAGCACTGTTTGTGTGGCATGTTGTGTCAGAGTCTTTTAATGGAATTGCTGTCAGTCAAGAGCATTTCATTCACTCATTAGGTCCCATTTTGGTTTTGGGGCTGCCTTTGAAGGTACTTGTCTACAGTATTTTGACAGCGAGGCAGCTCTCTTGAAACTGAGCCGCTCTGTCTCTGACTCTACCATCAGCATAATTAAAGCAGTCAGCAAAAGCAGTCTCCACAGCCCCTCGAGTGCTCCAGCGTGTGTTTTTTTGCTGGAAGAAAGTGGGTGGTATGTGAGTATTGATTGTCATGTGTTGTCAGAGATGCAGGGGGGCAGAATTACCACAGTTTGTCCCCTCACAGCCCGCCAGTTTCTCCACTTTACTGAAGGCTATTATATCCACTCACTGGGCCATGGACAAGCCTGTTGTAAAACACATGACATTTACAGTACTGACCTCCTTTTGTGATGAATTCCCTTTGTAAGGTTCACGGAGGGACGTTTTTAAATCACATTCCTGGGATGGATGGGGATTCTGGACTGAGGGCCTTTTATTTGGAGCTGGACTGACAGGGGTGTGTGATGCACATAACTCACCTGCTCCAGCATGCCTCTCTCTAAAGGCCTGTCTCACTCATATGGGTTACCTCAGCTGCTTGTATCCAGGCTGACATTGTGATTTTGATTTGTTACGGCTGAGTAGGGCTTCTTCTTTCTCTTCAGTAAGCCCATGTTCCCTGTAGGCCTCTCGTGATTACATAATCAACTGTTTGTGATTGTTTGGTGCACTTTAAATGCTAATCACGTATTGTCACCAATACGTGATATGTGATTTTTATTTTCTAAAAAATATTTTTAAAAGGTAAATATCCTTTTTTTTGTTGAATGAATTAGCTTAACACACTATTTAAAATTTTATGCATGTATTTATTTGTATTAATTTCATTATAATTTATTTATTTAAATTGTATATATTTGTTAGAGCAATCCACAGAGCAGATGAGTGTGGCGCACTGGTTGCTCTGTCGTGCAGCTGCACTCCTCCAAGGCTTCCTGAATGTGCCAGAGAGAGCCGGAGGAGTGTAATTTCTCTCTGAAGGCCTCCTTTACACCCTCTGCATCCCTCCACCACTGATCATCCGGTCTTCATTGTGGCTCCAGTGGCTGTAATCTTTATGAAATTAGCTTCTGAGATGTGATTTCCTTTTCTTTTTTGTTACGTTTCCTTTTTGAATTAGTCACTTGAATGGATTTTTATTTTAAGCCCACTTTTTCCTCTTCTTTGCATGTCCTTGATGGCAAGTGATTTAGAAGGTGATTTTCAGTCTACAGCAGTTGAAATTCAAGTGTTGAAAAGATGTTTAGCATCTTCGTCATCTAGATTAACATTGCACTCTAATGAAATCTCTACTGCCCTGTCAGTGAACACAATCAGTCAATCCCTTTATCAGTTATGGTTAAATATCAGCCAATTCTGCCATATAGTGCAGGAGTGAGTTCTTCTTGTGTTAATTACGTGCCCTTTTTGCACAGTACCAATTTTGCACCTCAATAAAAAAAGATTTTAAACTCAATACCCTGAGGCCATACGCGAGAATGGTTTTTTGACACTAAAGGACATTTGATGCAATTAGTCAACTAATTCTTAATTAACATAATTGTTGGATTAGGTGTTTCTGTTAAAAAAAAAAAAAAAAAAAATATATATATATATATATATATATATATATATATATATATATAAATGCAATGAAAGACAACACATTTTTTGGTAACCCCCAGTTTGATAACAATATTGAAACTACCAGAGAAGAATACCTTTACAGCATTTAGCTAAAAATACACTACATAACACTATTTTATTTTATTAAGCAGTTTAGATGAATTTATGCTAGACTACACACTCCCATGCTCAGCTGAGCATATTTTTCTGGAATGCAAGTTCCTCCTGTCTTTTGTCCTCTGTTTTACTACCTTTGGTGCCTATAATTACTTCTCACTTTGAAACAAAAGATGAGTTGACTTGGCTTGGTGCGTTTATGGTGTTTGTTTTGAGTAGGTAATGTGAACATTAATCAAGCCCTAAACAAGCATTTAAGATTCTTAATTTCCCTGGCACATTGCTTGTTACTGCAGTGAGGTCGTTCCATTTGTCCATCTGTTTTATGCGTTGACCTTAGTTACACATATTGACACTAATTCATGTACACACACCTGTGCACACACAAACCCTTTGGCTTATGTATAATGAATGCTATTCTTTCTTGACATCCTGTGTTTTTGAAGTGGCAACGAGTGGCTTTAACATTGGCAGCAGTGCAATGAACATTCAAACTGAAGGGTTGCACGATTGTCATTGCAACGATTACACAATTCCAAAATATTGTCAGTGCTGTAAACAAGTCAGTGTTTTGAGTTTAAAATATAGAGATGGACCAGTCGACTGGCCATCAAATTTTGTTTATTTTTTAACTTGCTGTCATTTCCCCAAATGTCATTTATGTGGAAATATTATAAAGTTTGTAAAAAGGATGTTAATGTGAAATGCTAAAGATGTATAACGTAATTTATAACAGAACGTTATACCTATAATATACTGTATGTGTGAGTGTGTGTGTGTGTATATAGGTATAGGTATGTATATAAATGTATATTAGGGGTGTAACGGTACACAGATTTTTACTGAAAATAACTCATATCAATTGGATTTTTTCTGATAATGAAACAAATCAGTTTGAAACTGATTTTATTTCTGTAAACTAATAATAACAACAAAACTTTGTGCTTTTTAAAATAATGAAAACAAGCAGGATGCGCTTTCTGCCTTTGCTGACTCCGTGAACTGTAGCGCGTCACAAAACAAAAAACAAACCGCATGGGTGCCTCACAGACACACAATATATCTACAGAAACTTGAAATGTCTACTTTTAAATGAAACAATTTCAAAACGAAATTAAATACTCCCTGATTATGTAATCTGAATTAAGGTTGTATTTCTGTCTAAAGGCGTGTCCAGTAATGAGATGAGTCGGCATTGTGAATTTCATCTTTGCAGCTGACAAGTTTATTAATAACTAATTAAAATGTCTCCAACACATAATCATTAGGATCATTTTGCCTGTACTTTGTGGCAAACTTTATGCGTGTGCTTGCGCTCATAATGGGTTTGTAGCTTATTATATTAATTTTCATATAGCTAAATGTGTGATTAGTTGAATAATGGTATAAATGAAAGACTTTAGTTAAATCTTTAGTGGGGGTAGCCCTATTAAATACCCACTAGTGTCTCTGTTAAAGTTTCCATAGTTGGGTAAAATCTGCTTTCAGACTGTCAGTTCCGTAACGGTGAGATGTCACGTCCATAACATTGATTTTTCCTCTTAAACACAAAAATCAAAATTGAAATAAAAAAGATATTTTATGTTTTGTGAATAGCCAACCCTTCTCCATTAGACAGATATTGCTGTTTCTGGTTTGTGCATTGTAAATAACAGAAAATACAAAATATGTTGTCTCCCAAAAACGTAACGTCCATAACGCATGTGTATTTCCCTCATCTAAAATATAAAGCACGTTTATAAACTAAAACTTTCTGATGTCTATATTCTATTGTCAGGGGTTTATATATAAATATATGTAGATATATATAATTATAAATACACAAAAATATATAGAGATGGTTTAATATATTGGTAATGAATACATTATATGAGAATTTATTTTTCAGGTTTTGACTGCGAATGTCATGTCCATAACACTGGAATTACTCTGGTCTCTAAAATGTAGATGTCATGGCAACCTTATTTAAAGAAAATATATAGATTTAGATACAGATTTTACTAGTATGCACTCATTTTCATACCTTTTCAATTTATACATGTATGTATTTATTTATTTATTTAAAAAAGTACAATGTTGATCATTTTCTGTACAGTGTGGCCATGTTTCACTGACATGCAACCCTGAGCTGTCAGGTGTCCGGCAGGTATCCACGCACACATGCCGTCTGAGGAGTTATCTTCCACAGGAGAAACCCTACACCTACACCATCATCTCTTGCTCACTGTAACAGATACCAGTTGTCACAAAACACCAGTGTTCTTCCCCTGCCAGCTTCCCCGCTGCCTGACCGATTCTCTCATTCTCCACTATGTCCTTTTCTGTACTTCTCTCTCATCTTCCTGTGTCATGTCTCTCTCTCTCTGCTTTTTTTCCTGTTTTTCACTTTGCATTTTCTTCCTCACCTCATATTTCTGCCTGCTAGCACATCTTCCCCCGTCATGCACTGCTGCAGAGGACATCTTCTCCATCATTATTTATGATCCCTACGTTCAGCACTCTTGCTCAGAAAGACACTTCAAAGAAATAGTCACTTGCTCAACTTGCTGTTAAATGGTTTACCCAGACTTGTTTATCCTGTGTATGTGACCAGTACCCGCTGTTCTCATGTCTGCACGGGTCTTATCTAATCTGCCTGGTTCTTTCTGGCACCAAACAGAGCATCCCTGCTGTGTGCTACAGCTTGTCGCTGCTTGTGCTTGTCATCTATAGCAGCTGCTGGGAGCGTACGGCAGATGTACACTTGCTGCACCATTTCGGTTTGCAAAGGCTCTCACAATGCTATAATAAATCAGCACAGTAGGGCACCTCACAGGTTTCTCTCTGTACTGGTTTTGTCTGATGCATTTATCCTTTCCTCTGAAAATAGTGATTTTAGTGTTTCTAATTCTGTTATCAAGATGAATAACGTTTGTAAAAAAAATAAAAAATAAACTTAAGTTCCCATTAACATCCATTGTATGGATAAAAATACTATGGAAGTCAGTGGGAACCGAGAAAGTTTTGTTACCAACGTTTTTTAAAATATCTTATGTTTTGTTCCACAGAAGAAAAAGTATACAGGTTTAAACATGAGGGTAAGTAACTGATGACAGAATTTTCATTTTTGACTATCCCTTTAAGTTGTGTAAGATGCTATTTTTTCTCACTATTTTTCTTGGAATTACTAGAAGATTAAATTAATTAAATGTTAAGTGATTTTCAACCAGCTTTGTATTGTTACGACATCGGTAGTATAAAGTAATTAAACCATGTATTACTGTACTTGTTACCGGCACTAAGATTGTCTTTATTAGAGCTACTTAAGCATAATTTGGATTTGTTGTTGGGTTGATGTTTGATGAAGTTGTCACTGCTGCTTCTGTTACTTCCCTAATACTGTACAGATAATTTAAAACAACTGCTATTATATTAATTGATATATAAATAAAGGTGAGTTGACCAAGATATCTCCATTTATTTGTCAGTCTGCTGAATTACATAAAATTAAGGATTCAATGAAATGACGATGCAATACGTTTCACGACACAATTTTCTCAACTAATTTTGGCCAATAGCCGATGCCTATACTGATAAAGTCTTTCTTGTACAGCGATTATAAACAAATTATTTTTCATTTTTGTTAGTTTTTAACAAAAACTTTTAAGAATTAAATAAACAATGAAGTTCTTTTATAATGAGAGTACATTGAAAGCTTTAAAAATAACTATCAGGCAACTATAAAGCAATCCTTAACATTTTATTTGAATATTTAACATTTGTAGATGGTCTAAAGCAAAAGAGTTCTTTTAGAGTTAATTGTATTAAAATTTTCATAATCCGTTTGAAAATACATATATATTACACATTAATGAATAGTTTCTTGTTTGTGATTTTTATTTATGTAAGCTATACTTCTGACCTTTAAATCAAACCATACTCGTGATTTTGACATCAATTGCTGCTTTATTTAATCAGAAACACAATCTTAATGTTATTTGTGTATTTTACTTTTATTTTATTACAAGTAGGCCAACAGCGCCCCCTAAGTAAATAAAACGCACCACCGGACAGGCATTAGGACCCCGGGGAAGCTGCAGCTGCTACTGCTGCACACGCTAGTAACTGTTGACTCTATTGCACACTGGATGCCTCATTCTGTACTTCCTTTCTCAAATTAAATGCTCAAAACAGTGAATGTAATCACTGTTCAGGCAAATGTTGCTTCAAGAATGACCACACTGCTTATGTGATCTTATCCCTATCACATTATGAGCACATGTGAGTTACTCGTCTTATCGGCAAGGCATATCGGCATAATTTTTCATAACGGGCCAATGCCGATATTTGCATTTTAAGCCATTATTGTCCGATTTCAATAGCATTCCGATAATATCATGCATCCCTAGTTTTTTGTTTTATTTATTTTTAACAAAATGAGATTTAAGACAAATAAATGAAAAGGTGTCCTTTTATTATTTCTCAAACAAAATGCTGCTCATTTCTTTGTGAAATTTAAATGCCAAAGAACAAAACTCAATTAAAATTTTAAAACAAATCCCAAATCAAATAAATAACTCTTAAGAAATTTCTTCATATAAACAAACTAAGGCTTTGCCTGTGCTTTCCATTTAAAATTAGGGGCAACCTCTGCATTTTAATCACAATTCAAACAAAGATGCTGCATACTGTACATGCCCACATGACACTTTATTTCGATAGTCCACTTTAGACAAATCTACTAACAGTTAGTAACTTTGCAACTACATGTCAACTAGCAGTTAGTAGAGTATTAGTAGACAGTCTGCTTAATATCTTCTAACACTTTCTTCGTTAACTTATTGTCAACTTATACTAACCCTAAACCTACCCCTAACACTATCCCTAAACCTACCCTAACAGTCTAATCTGAGAGATAGTAGACATGTAGTTGCAAATTAATAAGAATTAGTTGACATGTAGTTACAAAGTTACTTATAGTTGTTATTATAGTTAGTAGTTTGTCTAAAGTGGACTATCGAAATAAAGTGTAACCAAAACAGAATGGTCTGACTTTAGATTTGTGAAACTATATAATATAAAACATATCCGAACAAAACAAAAATGGCAGATGGGATAAATGAGATGTAAATTCACTCTCTGACAGCAGGTGGCACTTTTCCTTGGTTATCGCTGTAAACAAAGCAGCACAGCGCTTATAAACACTTCTTTAATATGCATTATACAGAGACAAGATGAGAAGAAAATAGCATCATACTTTTTTCTTACTTTTATGAGGTATTATGGCTGTCAAGATGAGTCTCTGGAAAGAGTTTGATGAACTTTGAAACATTTGATTGTTCAGATCTTAGTTGGAAAGAAAATGTAGAGACTGGGCCTTTTTTTCCCTCTACAAAAGGAAGTGTGTTTAACCTGTCAGTGGACATACTACACCACAACTATGTCAGGACTCCAACAGTGCAGATAAATGGATACCACTTGATGTCTTAAATAGACAGACTGATTGTTTTTTACATTTGGGATTTTTGTTAATACATAATGTCATTTATGTAATGTTTAGGGAAGCTTTATGCCAAAAACAACCTGAGGACCATGACAGATTGAGTAGATAAAGCCCATTCAGATGTTATAGTGCTTCTGAGTGTCATGTATCCACAGTTCCAGCAGTTTAGCATGGCCGAGAGTCCAGCTCTGAGCCACGCTTGGCTACACCTCGACTCTCTGCCAATAAGCAGCTTTGCGCTTCACACCATCTGCTCTGGCAGTTTGTGTTGGGGAAAACACAGCCCCTCTCGTACCCGTATAAGCAAGATACAGTGATAATAATAAGCTCTCAACCACTTCTTCAATTTGCATTCTTTCTTCAGTTTGCCAGCATTACAATTTTAAAGCTGAATCAGAATAGCCTTGTGTTTTAAATGCAGATCTCTTTATTTATTAAGAAGTGTCTGCTTGTTTCTTGAAGGTCAGCAGACTAGCGTAAGTCACAAAGGACATGAGGTTATTTCCTTTAGGTTAGTCAATGAGCTTTTTCAAGCTCCCTGGTTTAATTGGCTTGTTGGAGGCTTGTTCAGTGTGTCCATGTCTGTTTAGCTACATCAAAAAGATGATCAAAATGTTTTTATAATGAGCTGATTTTTGATTTAGGTTATTTCTCTGCATCACTTGGTGGAGATTTGTTGTTATAAATCCTTTATTGTTACTGTTATGATGGATGGTCTTGTTGTTTTTTCAAAAGCTATAAGCTGCAAGACCGATGGTGTACCCATTCATTCTGACATGCCAAACAATACCTTTTAACCTTGTGGCTTATTGCTTTTGTAAATCTTAGCAAAAGCTCTGCTTAAAAACTCATTTACTCTTGACTCTTAAGACAAAACTCAACAACAGTCTGTGTGTTTGTGTGCTTTTTAAATTTCAATTGTGTAAATTTGAGTGAATGAGAGAGGCCTGATCTGTGCACTTAGCTAGAGCTGTTTTATTTCAATTCAATTCAGTTCCAAATGTTAAATTGAAAACACAACAAAACATTAATTTTTTATATCCCGAAAACATTTCCCCATAAAACATGAAAACACAGTTTAACAAATCAACTATACTATATAGTTTGTTTCCACTCTGAGTTCACAATATTGGCAGTACTGAATTTTAGGTGCCAGCTCACCTTGTCAGAGGTTGAGCATTACCTGCTGAATAAAATATAAAGTGTTTTTCATACACTTATGGTAGTCCATGTGCAGGGCATAAATAACTCTGAAAAATGGACATAGAAGGCCTGAGATTGGTCAGTTTATCCATTACCAAACTTTCTTCCAAGGTGATTCCCCACTCTAGATGGGTTTAGATGTGGACTTGCTTGATCAACGCTGAGTCTGTCTTGTCAGCTGCATCCTAACAGAGGAAGAAGTCAGTTAGATAATGCTGTTGTCAAATACTCAAGATCATATGCTGTGTTCACACCATGTTCTACTTGGAGCTGTTCATGTCTTTGGACTGGGAACTGTGCGTTTCTATGGCAACACTATCAACACCTAAATTAATGTGCAGCAGTCACTACAGTCATGTGATACAAGTAGAATCTCTCAGAAAATTTCCAGATTACAGATAGTAATTATGAGTTCTACAAGGACATGAATGCTTCTTCCAAGTTGGAATCTTGTAATTATGGCAATTACAACATGAATGCATCTATACTGTACATACCTGGTTTACTGTAAAAAGAGTTGGCCTTTGAAGTCCCATTCAGAGTGATGTCAGGCTTGTGGTTGACAACATTTCTGTGAAGAACAAACATTAAAGTTAAGGCCACCTGACTTTAGGATTTACTTTTAATTGTGCAGTGTGCCAGTAAATAAAGTGATCATCATCCATCATCCAGGTCTCAACCCACATGACATACAGCTGATCTGGAGTTTTGGTGTTAAGGAGGCATAAGTGTACATTTTTTTGCATAACAGGATTTAAACGTATGTACATGCCTGATGTGAACAAGGGGATTGTTCTGTTCTTGTATAACTACCATAATTTTCTTACACTTCCAAAGCATCTCTTCCATTTTTTCTTCCTTCCAAAACAAGACAGTCGTTCATAGGGTTCTGATCCTAGATAGAACAGAAGTATATTCCTTCGTTTTTGTATTTATACCTTTAATTAACTTAAACTTATTTTTTCAAACAATAGCCATGTCTTAATTAGATGTGGTCATTGAATTATTGTAAAGTTCCTCACCATATTAGTGCCACCATCTTCTTTCCTCCGCTGGAAGCACGGCAGCTGTATGAGTAAAACATTTGCACGCCTCACAAACAATAGCTCTGAAAAAATAATCATAAAACGGAAAAGACTAAATAAAACTCAGTCATTGGTCAGGGGTTCAAGCGCGAGTGAGAAAGCTAACATTAGCTAGCTAACAGATAAGAAATGTCCCGTCGTTTAGACAAACAACAATTTTTGTCAATCCAAGACAGTCTCTCGAGGGAAAGAAAGACACTATGAAAGCTAATGGCAGAAAATAACATCCATAGAACTAACTAAAACAAAATTTCCAGCTTCTTATTCACATCCTCATTCTTGATCTCACACACAATAACAATGACCAAATGGCATCGTTGACTCGCAGCACAATTGTGGGCGAGGCGTGGTCAAGAGATAAACTTAATAATATGAGTTAATTTAAATTAAATTTATTCACAGGTTCAAATATGTTAATAAAATTAGTAAAATCTACTTATATCTTATAAGTAATGCAGCTAAACTTAAATATTTAAGTATATTTTAATTGAATTATTTAACTAGATACAAAATCCAGGCTTACAGTGCTGTCTGAAAAATTCTGCCTTCTGTCATTTGCTGGAAGCATATACACACACACACACACACAAACACACACACACACACACACTGCTGTTCAAAAAATTGGGGTCTCCTTAAAGAAATTAATGGTTTTATTCAGTAAGGGTGCATTAAATTGACCTAAAGTGAAAGTAAAGACATTTTTTCAGTCTGCAGTTTTAGACACAATGTAGCACTGCTGCTCTCCAAAACATTCCTCCCTTAAACTCTGTCCTCCACATGTTCACTGCACCTGCAGTTCATTAACAGTTCAGCCAGAGAACTCGGATGACAGGAAGACAGCAGCCAGCCTGAAAGTGTTCTCTGCGGAGCACTGACCTGGGAACTGTACAGAGAGGTTCTGACAACACATATTTCATAAAATCTGTCTATTTTTATATCTGGATACCTGTGGGTCAGAGTGAACTGGGGCGTCTGTAATGAAATGTAACTTGCGTACCTGACTAGGAGGGTGAAAATTTCTTATTGACTTGCCAGTAGTAATATAGAGAATAAATGTCAAGACTGAAAATGTGGCCACACTGAGCTATATATTTACATTTGGATAAAGTTAATAATGTAAATTGAATTAATTTGTGTACAATTTATTTTATTTTTACTTTATTAGCATATTATGAGAATTACAATGTTCCTCTCTTTTGAAATAAATTTGTTTAATTTTCATGTCCATTTATGTATTAATTGCTAATTATGCATATATAAATGGGATAATGTACAGTCAGACTATCTGTGTTTTTTTTTTTTGAGGGGGAATGACTGACCATCTGACTGTAAACTGTACATCATCTTAATCTATAGGACAGAAACAAAAACAGACCTGTTGACATCAACCCATTGCACACAAACAAGAGATATTTGCTCCAGAGGTCTCTCTGCTGCCATCTTTCTTCAGGCCTGCAGAAACACTCATGCTCACACAGAAAGGGTTCAACTCATGCTGAGACGGGTTAAAGGCTTTGGGAAATCAGATCACAGTTGTTCACAGAAAGCCAGCCTCTCTAACTCCCTGCTGTTCCTTAAACACTCAGTCCGCACAGAACATTCCCATCAATCTCGTTGCTGATGTGAGCATTCCTTCATTCCTAGACAGAGGCCAGGCTTTTTACTTTAGCTGCTGATACTCAACTTGTGTTTATCGAGTCATGTATGGCTCTAATCTCACTTTCCCCCAAAAAAAGTTTCCATATGAGGCGTATGTCAGTTTTAATAAATGTATAAATTAATATTGGGTACTTTTTCTAGCTTTAAATCACTATCAGTGTGGAGGTCAAAGTGTGTATGTTGTTATGTTCGATTGTGATTTTTGTTCTGTTGGGAAAGATCTGAATTTTTACTGACGATTATAGTTATTTGCCCATTCGTGGACTAGGTTGTTTATTGCTGCTGGCCTCTGTATAAAAGATATGATCACCAGTCATTGACTGATAAATCAGACTAAATTCTCAACCAACATTTTAACTTTTTAGGGATCATCATCATTGTTATGATCCCTAAACATGCTACCTGTTTTATTTCATTTTTAATTTTGAGTAAATGTATAAAATAAGTGTTTATTTCAACAATTTAAAGATTTGTACATCTCATTTACCTTCATTAAAGAGCAACATATGTCAGCATTATATTGGCCATTGTTCATCCTGTCTTTATCGATTTCAGCATTAGCCACTGAAAAACCCAACATGTGCAGGACTCTAATGTAACTGTTTGTATATTTTCCAGGGGGCCGTTTAGTGTTGTACGAAGATGCATCAACAGGGAGACAGGCCAACAGTTTGCCGTGAAGATTGTGGATGTGGCCAAATTCACCTCCAGTCCCGGCCTCAGTACAGAAGGTAAAACACTCATTTTCCTCTTTGGGTGATGATTGTGTAGAATATCCATCAGCTGTGACCTTTCCAGAGCTCAGAATACATATTCAGCGTTTTCTCATGAATAAGCATTGAATTCATTACATACAGCTGGAAATGAAACCAAACCGAATGTCTGGGTTTCTGTTGATTTAATCAACCACTCTCTAATCAGGACTATTGGAGAGGAAATATATGTTTTAATGCAAAATATCAGTCTACACCATCAGCTCACCTCCTAAACATTTGTGGTTACAGTAACTAATACAGCTGTTTGTTGATATGAAAGTACAGTAGAAGAAGTGCTACTTGGCTGTAACATACAGTATATACATAATGCCATGAGTGGGCAGCATATGTGTTTTGCTGAGATTGTGGATAGGCCTGCTGATCATACAGTAAAGTACATTAAAGTGTGATAGAGTAACCTTGAAGACCTGACTTTGTGTAATGTGCTCTGTGTGATCACAGATTTCAGGGAGTAGGGAGACTTTAATAGCAGTACGCTTGTGTTTTCGATGTGTGTCTTGATCTGCGTGTGTGTAGCTTAAGCTAGATGTTTTTCAAATCATCTACGTGACCAGCTATGTGTTTTTAAAAAAAAAAAAAACAGATAATGATATAATGATGCAGATTTTTATTTTTTATATAGCTGCTGAAAATCCAGCTTTGCCTCCTTTGGTTTAATATATAGTTTTTTGTCTTTGTGCCATGCTGTATTAGTTCTAGTCCCACTAGTCTACTCAAAACAGCTGTGTGTAGAGGATTTCACACCTGAGGATTGTTTCCCTCCTCATAATGTAATCCTCTTCTGTTTAGATTGCACTTACTGATTTAGATGTGACTAAACGACTGCCTCTCACTCGCATTTTCCTGTCACGTTTCAACTTCCTGTTTTGGCAACAGATCAATGAGAAGCTTGTCTAAATAAGGACAGGAGTAGCACACAAACATAAATAGACTGAATCTGTACAGAGGTCGGAGTCTACAAGTCTCCCTTGAGACCGACAGATTCACTGTACTTCCTCATTGAGGGTGTGTGTAAGCATGGAAACATACAGTAGCTGAACAGTTTCAGTGTCAGTTCTCTGAAGGAGAGAATTTCTTGGGTAGGATGTTAAGGTCACGTGCATGTGAGAAAGAGATCTTTACTCAGGGCTTTGTGTTATCTCAGTCCACTGCTAAACCTCTGTCTCATCTCTCCTGAGTTTCGCAGTCTCGGCAAACACTCTGCCCACCTCCCATCTGTCTTCCTCCTATGTGGGAGAGAATACACTCATGCTGGTATTTCAGAATCTACTGTAAAACTCATGAGACTCAGTGATTAAAATGCTACAGTATCTCTGACTTTTGTCACTGTATTACCTTTCAGATGTATATTCCTCTCTGAGCTCAGGTTAGAATCAACTCAATGAACTTTTGACTTGTATTTTATTTGCAGTCCCCCCCCCCCCCACACACACACACACTCTCTCTTGCTTATGTGGTTTACAGGGACTCTCCATAGGCGTAATGGTTTTTATACTGTACAAACTGTATATTCTATCCCCTTACCCTAAAACCTACCCCTCACACAAACTACTGGCAAGTTTCTAATATAAAAAAACACCATTTAGTATGTTCTTGAGCTATTTGGTTTACAGGGACACAGGAAGTGTCCTCATAAACCATGTTTATGTTGTGTCCTCATAAACCATATACACAAGAACACCCACACCCACCATCGCCTCTAACATTGTGACAAATACTCTTATCGAGTGAAACATCTGTAGGATTCAAGCTTCCATTTCTGTAACTTTTAAGTTCATCATATACTTTCAGGGAGATATGGAACAGAGAGCATCAAAAATCCTAGGTTCAAACACCATAAAACACACCAATTTTCTACCTAGAAACAACAAATGTCTTAGTGTTTTTTTTCTTTTTCTGTAACTGAAATGTGTAGTTTTCGTGTTCATTAACCAGGCATGACTTAACAATTTTGTAACAGAAGGTAACTCGTCTTTCCATACTACTGTAGAAGCAACAGTGCTCCACAATAACTGCCAGTCAGAGCAAATATAATGTTTAATTGCTTAACTGGAGTAACAATGGTTGCTTTCAGACCTCTGAGATTTAAATGTGGCTGAGGCTACCCAGCACAATGTCCTGTTACGTAATATCACATATTGCGGACTTAGGTTTCCACTACAGTTCAAAAATGTGGGGTTTTTAAGCTCCTTTTAAATGTTTTTAAAATGAGTCTGTTATGCTCACCTGTGTTTATTTGTTATTATAACTTTTCTGTTTTCTGTTTTAATATATTTTTAAATGTAAATTATTCCTGTGATGGCAAAGCTGATTTTTCAGCAACCATTACTCAAGTCTTTAGTGTCACATGATCCTTCAGAAATCATTCTGACATGCTGGTTTGGTGTTCAAAAAATATGTATTATTATTATCAATGTTGAAAATAATTGTGCGGCTAAATGTTTTTTGTGGAAACCATTATACATTTTTATTATTTTTATTAGAAAGATTTTGATGTCGGTCGCTTTTTGTACCATTGAAAAACCTTGGCTTTCATTATCATCACAATCATTACATCCAGACCTGTGGAATCTCAGTGTAATCTGAAAAATCAGCAGGAGTGCACAGCCTGGTAATGAGCCCTGTAGACAAGTAACACTTCCCATAATTAAGTGACATTACTGACTCTTGCTCTGCGTGGCACTTCAGCTAGAGGTTCTGCTCTATTTCTCTATTTTCTGCTCTATGATTTTGAGATACTTGGCATTTTTTCCACTTCTTACTCTTATTTCTTACATGACCTGTCTAAGATTTCTGCTGACTTGAAATGTAAATGTACAGTGGGTATAGAAAAGAATGACAGTTGAAAGGTGGCTTTTTGTTCCATTGAGAAGGTGATTATCCACAACTGATTGAGTTTACAAGTCATTTTTAGGAAGGCTGTGATCCTTTTTCCAACTCAGTGATTCTGAAAACAAAAAATGTATCCGTCTTCATTTCAGGCTGTAAAGAAACAAAATGTTATTATTTTAAAGAGGGTGATTCTTTTCTATACCCACTAGCTCCTTTTTGCTTATTAATAAGATAATACAGTACTGTATATGGGGGTTTTGTGGGAGTGGGGTTTTGTTGAGTTGCTGTTGTTTTTTCCCCCCCTCTACTGTACAATGAATAACAGGTGGTGAATAACAAAGAAGTGCCACTGGCTTTTGTAGTATCTGTGCATATTTGTAGTATTACCTGTATACATAAATCTGTATGAAATGCTGTACTACTGTTGGCACATCCCAAAGCTGATCATTTTGTGTCGTCTAGACATCAGTTGGGGGAAACTACACCTTAAGTTCATTGTGCCAGCTGCCAGCCATCTGTGACAAATCTTCTCCAAACTCTATATAACCCATTCTGTGTTTAGGGCCTATAAACGCACACACTTTTTGTTTGTGCGAGACCAGTGTTTTATTATAGCCGCACTTAGGACATCGATACACTGAAGTACAGATGCTTTCACATAGCATTGTAGCACTTACCGTAAAGCACAATACTTAAGAAAGCCACTAAGCTCAGATGAGACAGATTCTCAGAAATGAACCGAAAGATTATATTCAGTGTGGTTTTAGTTTCTGAAAGACAGATTGAGGTTTTCTTAAAATGAAAGCACTGCTTAAGTGTGTGAATAAATATGTCGAAAAGCATTTACGTACATGGTGGTTATTTATGGCTAATGCAATACATTATAGCAAGACTAAGTTTGAAATCTGATTGTTTTATAAGTTGATTAGGATGTTGATTCAGAATAAAGTCTTACTTGACAAGTCGCCTTGTGGCATCACAAAAATGACAACAAATGTGCCTGGCATATATTCACATCTGTCATTTTAAATTACTACTCTGAAGCTCATCGCTAAAGGGCACTTCAGCTTCCCTTTGATACATACTTTCTTAATTTGGCTTTTTGAATATATTATAACAATATAAAAGTATATTATAAATGTATTCAAAAAGAGAATATTTTTAAATATTTCACACTGTAGTGTATTTAAAAATATCTTTTGAATACATTTATAGTATATATTATTATGTTATATTGTTTATAATCTTGCAATTTAAAAAAAAAAAATCTGTTTTTGTACTTTATTCCTTGAAAAAGAAACACCAAGCTTTATTGCGTCTTTGCCGAGTGCCCTGAACTTTTGGAGTCATTCTTATTCCGTCTACTACAGGACTGAATGAAATGTCTTTCATCCTCCAGCTTTCAGAATTATAGATAACACCTCACATTTGAGAGTGGTGGCTGAAAAACTCTCTCTGTAGGAATTCTGGCCATTCTGTAACCCTGTCATTCATGTTTTTTTCTTTCTTTTTTTTTCCAGCAAATGTGTGGTCATGCAGAGGGCCACAATCATACTTTAGTGTGGTCCTAAAAAGAAGAAATCTATCAGAGAGATAGGCTCTCTTATTTCTTCCCTGTGAGAGGTTCTAAAGTCTCCACCATAGCACATGCAAACAGCCGAATGTTAAATGTTGTAACCATTTTCATCATCATCACCACCACTGCAGGGCTCCAGCAGTGTCTTTTGCAACAAGAGGTTGTTTTGAGGTTACTGCTACCTTTTTGTTTAACTACGCAATTTATTTAATGCTATTTTTGGAAAAGAGAGTGTTTTATGTATGCTTTTCAAAGCAGTTCCATTCTGGATATTTACAGAGAGGAAAGCCTCAAAACAGCCTGTGGGAAATCCACAATTAAAATTTGAAAGTCTCTGTTGCTTTTCATGTTTGCTTCTTCGCAACATTTTTATAAAGTCACCAAATCATGAAATGATTCCCTCAGAAAGCTGCAGATGCAGAGGTTGTTAGCATGGGTGAACTGTTTTCCTCTATATCAGATCAGTACGGTTTATTTCAATCTCTGTTTTCCAAGATCTCAAAATTCTACCTTTTTTCCTTCTTTCTCTTCAGAAGGATTTTGCAACTTTTAAAAGTTGTTTCTTTTTTCAAGAGTACTAATAGGCCAGCCTTGTTTTACAGGACTTTACACAGACATGTTATGCAAAGATCTCTTCAAGGTAGTCTATGGTTTAATATGTATACATCATTTACATCCTGGTTGGTGTCACATTCTGGGCAGGTCAGGTGTTCCTGCTTCTGTTCAAACACTAAATACTCTTTGAAACATTCTCAAATAATGCTCATTCCCTCCACATGTGTGTCTGTATGTTTATATTTATATTTATATAGTTATACCATAAAAGTGCAGGACTGAAGCAGATATATCTGTAGTACAGGGTGCTAAAGCCATGCATCTGTAACCCCTGCCAGTGGTGAGGTGGACTTGTGCACTTGCGCTGTAATTATTACAACATTTAGAGGACAATTAGGCTGTTCAACAGCCTGCTGAAATCAGCCAACCTGCCACTAAAGAATTAGAGATAGAGCCAGAGGATACGGCAGAGAGGGAAGGAACACTTTCTAGGCCTCTGCTGGTGATCATCTCATTTATTATGCCTTGAAGATTAGGCCATATGTACCCGCATCCTAACTGGTTTTTAATTGGATATTCTCATTTTAGCCTCTGTCTCGTTGATGTTAGATTATTACAGTACATTTTGCTCATTCTCTTGCTGTCCTATAGACGTCATTTTGTTGTAATTAGTGGTGTTTGCTGAGAGAAACTTTTTAGCTCATGGTTGGGTTTAGGGATTTTAAGCAAACCTCTGAGTATAAAACGCTGGCCCACAATTACAACCCTCAATATATTTTGGAACATGTATTGAGCTGTCCAGTATATCTATCTATCTCTTTTTAATTTGATGCCATATGGAATTTATTTTTCAAGGGCCTTGAGAGCGAAACACCATTTCTAGAGACTGGGAAACCTTTTCTTCCCCTAGTCAAGAATTGACCCCTTCAAAAAACCTGCGAGTCTACTCAGAGCTGAGTCAGCCATCAACACATCACTGGAATTGAGCAGCCCACCTCTTTACTGTATGTCACTCTGAAATTATTCTGAAGCTTGGCACCCGACATAGAAATGTGAAATATGTATTTTCATTATTTCTTTAATAATAAAAAAATAAAAAAAGATACTGTATTGATTTTAAGGTCTCCTGTGCCCTTCATATCATAAATTGAGACAGAACCTATGGTAAATGGCTGTGTTAAAATGCAATATCTCCTCAGCATCTTCAACCTGCTGCTGTTTGCCTCCCTATCATGACACTCATCAGAGACTGAGAGATCATGGGAGGTGTGTGTTTACTGAATGTGTGTCAGCAGCTGCGTTTGGTGCCATGTGAGCTGCGGAGGCCACACTGAGCATGTAGACGCTGCTTGGCGGGGAAACGCAGTGAGTCCCTGCCATCCATCAGCACCTCTGAATCACATGCCGACTGCAGCTTTCTCTCTCTCCCTATAAAAAAATGGGTGAGCGTGTTAACAGCCTCTTCATGATTTGTCTCTGGAAGTCATGTGAAATCCATGCCAGTGTGTGAGCTCACATGATGCACAGGCTGAGCTTGTGTGTAAGAAATCATCAGTGCTGTACATATATTATATTTTGCAATTTTGATTATCTAAATGAATATTGAAATAATTGCAAACCATTTAACTATTTATTGTATTAAACTTTGGTATCGTTTACATTAGAACTAAGTACACTTTTTATTTTTACCAAGGAGATGATAGAGTAAAGATTACGAGATAGAGAGAGAGAGTAAAGATTATGACTGACATCAAATATGAGACATGTATTGTGAGAAACTGAATGGTTTTATTTGAATATTGTAATTAATGTGTCATTTAAAAATGTTAAAATAAATAGTATTTAAATATTTATATTCGCTATTAATGAATGATAGCTATAAAATAAGACTTTTCAAAGATTCCAAAAGTGTAATTTCCACCACAGAAGACTACTAAACACAATATGTGATAGGAATGACAAAATTCTCCTGGGATGCATGCATATACACTAAATACTCTAGTTTACAGTGAAAAGTGTATTTTAAGCTATTTTTTCCCAAAAGTTCACAGGGCCAAACATGCTACTAGTTGAAGAAACACTAACTGGGTGTGCTGGAATGTGTCAAAATGTGTCAGCACTCTCCACACAGTGTGGGTTTAAGTGTGTAGGCTATCATTTAGAAATAAGCTTCAGATGATTGCCATACATTTGATAACAGGCTGTTTCAGAAACACATTCATTTGGACCTTCAAACTCCTCTTTCAGAAAGACACATGTCCTCTTCTTTTTAAAAGAGCAAAGAAATAGCTGGGTGTAAAGCAGAAGGGCTCCTTCTGCCTTCTTCCTCAGCAACAGCATCAGTTTAACTTCTTGTTTCATTTCTCTCTATAGCCTTTATGTCCTACCTACCCCATCACTGATTTGTGCTCCTGTCCTTGACTGACTTTTTTGATTGTTTGTTTGAGATATTTGACAGAGTATGACATGTGGTAAGTGACTCTAAAGCTTTGCGTGGGGCCTGTGCTTTGGTTTTTGTGGTCCTAGGATGGATATTATTTTATAAATGCTTCAGGTGTAGGGATGTAACGATTAACTGCGAGCCGGTTGAAAATCGATTCAAATATGTAACGATTCAAATCGGTTGAGATGCTAAACAAATGTCATACTCTGTCAAATATCTCAAACAAACAATCAAAAAAGTCAGTTTATAAAAAAAAAAATTTGTGAATCTAATCGAATCGTGAAACCAAAATTGTGAATCGTGAATCGAATCGTTAAATCCCTATTCAGGTGTCAATCAGGCTGGTTAGTGGAACTCAGCGTTAGGTGGCTCTCTGATACTCTGTTTGATGGATCGCTGTTTACACAGGTTAGTGACAGTGCTGGTGTGATAGAGAGAGGCCACATGTGCTGGAGACATGGCCCAGCATAGTTATTAGCTTGGAATTAGTCTCCACCGCAGTCAGCACACTCACAGACCTCCTGCGGTCCATTCACACGCAAAATGACATGGCTGCAGTTTCAATCCAACTGGCTGACTTTACACATTTTCCAAGAGTCAAGTTGCACAGTTTTTTATTTGTCCCCCAGGAAAATCCATCATGGATTGATGCAATGAACACTTCTAAGAAAGAACTCATTAGTGGATTTGCAAAAATGTTAGAGGTTTGCAGCATCAGATCCTGTTTGGTGCACTTAGTATACAGCAAGTTACCTAGACATGCAATGCATTAATTCCTCTTTTTTTGCATGCTGATTGGTCCATGTGTTTGCGTCAAAATGAGTTGCCTATGCTTTAAGGGATATTTGACTTGTAAATTAAGGATTAGGATTTATGGGTAGGGTTATGAAGTGGTGCGTGTTAAATAGTTTGTGAGTGGCATATGAGCAATGTTTTTGCTGCAGTAAAATTAAAAAGCAATAAAATTAAGCAACATTGTGAAAATTGTAATTATTTTAATGTGCTTTTTAAAAGGATGTTAAATTCCCCACAGACTAGAGTAGTCATTAGAGTAGTTTCATGAGCCTTAAATCGTTTCTGTGCATCAGATTAAATGGTCAGTTTTAGTGAATTGATTCAAAAGATTCAACAGTTTGTTTGCATCATCAGTAAAAAATGTGCTCTGGAGTAATTTTTCATTTATTAAAATAAATGTAGGTAAATAATGCTGTCTCTTGCATGTATTATGCATAATTAAATTATTGCATATAAAAGAAAGTTAATATAAATTAAAAATTAAATATAATTTTCATTGTACTCAGAAGACAGGTTAGAAAATGTACCTTGATTATTTTTAACGTGACTTGTTTGATTTATATTGTGCTTTAAGCATTTTGATTCTATAGAAATATATAGATTCCATACATTGCCCAGCCAGTGTTCAATGCCAGTTGTAGTCCTTTTGTTCATGTCACATTTAGGGAACTGTGTGTAAAACATACATTGACGGGAACTTATGTTCTACACTGGTATCAACACCCTTCTGTGGTCCACCACTAGGGCAAACAGCACTATTGTGTGTTGTGTTTCTGCATTGTCACTCTTACGGATTATTTTACTCTGTTTCTTTGATAACTCCTTTGATTAGGTTCAGTATCTTTGGGTTCTGATAGAAAGGAAAGCTCTGTCATTATAAACTATAGTGTCTGGTGTGGGATGCTGTGTGCCAGCCTGAGCAAACAGTGGCATTTCATTCATCTCATTGGCTGTAATTATCTTTGCTGTGTTTTCTTCTTCTTTGAATCTTCAGGTTCAGCAGCACCATCCACCTTAAGTGGCTTTTTAATGTCATTTTTATGGCTGCCTGGAAGACATTGTAAAGCTATAAAAAGCATGCTGGGACTTATAGCCTTTGCAGTTGTATGTTCTTTGGCAGAAATGATTTATCTGTATCTCTCTCTTTCTCTATGTATCACAACATCAGGTATACATTGGTTGTATTCATTGTTTGATTGGGCTCCAGATTTATGATATTCTTATAGTGACAAAATATGTACACTCATATGATATTTTATATGTATATATTATGTGTATATAATAATAATAATAATAATAATACATTAAGCAACATTGTGGATGTTGTAATTACCCCCATTTTAATATTTTTTTGTTAATCAGTTAAGTCAGTTTCAGTGAAGTAATTCAGTAAGCAATTTTTATCCACATACTAAAACACTTCTGATTTATGAGCCATATAGCATACAAGTAATTGAATCATTGTTTTCAATCAGTTCACTTAAACAGTCTGAATTGATTCACATGAACCAAAATTACCAATTCTAATGACTATTTGCTACTGAAATTTCATCTGTCTTAACAGTCTCATTCTCACAAGTTGCGAGGATCACAAAAGTCTTACGAGTCTTAAAACTAATGACCAAATAAAAGCACATAAAATCATTAAAAATGTTGCTTAATTTTATATTGGCAGCAATATAGTACATACAGCATATGTCAAGAGTGCAAAGTAACATAAATCTGAACTGTGTTTAGCCGCTGTTAATTAAAAAGCCCAAAACTTTTGTCTCAGTTTGTCATAAATTTCACTTGATAGATGTTTATTTCCTTTTCAATTGATATGGAAGTCCTCATCCTGAGGTGTAGGTCAGAGCGGAATATCTGCACTCATGCACTCTCTGCAACCTTCAAAACTCTCATCTGCTTTCAAAGAGATTGCCATACATTTCATTCTCAATAGAGCAAGAGAGAAAGAGATAGAGGCTTCATGGTTGCCATTGAATTGAAGGTCTTTCTTGTGGTTTTAAATTGCCTGAGTCATTGGGAGAATATTTCACCCGTTTATTAGTTATGGCGCTGTGTGAGTGATGGTCCTCATTCTTCAGTAGGTACCCTGTGTTTCACAGACTCTCTAAATGTACAGCCGCACACACATGAAGCACGCACACGCGTTGTCATCCCTGATGAAGGCAGTAAGAGTTGTAGGTCACAGTTTCACTGGCGGAGAGAATGAGAAAGGGATCTCTTTGCTGTAGTCCGTCTGGTTTCACGTGGTAGCCGTGTCCCGAACTTTTCAGTCAATGTATATATATATATATATATATATATATATATGGTCAATTATATATATATATATATATATATATATGTTAATCTTTTTCATTCTCGGCTCTATAAATGGGTCAATTGTTTGCCTTCATCTCAGTCTTCTTTATTTACCATGTCAGGGTGACTGTTTCCATATTCTCTTCTGTGCCTTTTTGTCTCATATTGCAGCATGAGGACATTCAATGTAAATGTTAATGCACTTAAAAGAGAAATGCATTCTCCAAAACTTTCAAATGGTAAACAGGGTTCAACGCTAAGGATTTTTTTCTACTTGCCCGGTCAGGCCAGTGGTTAAAATTTTTACTTGCCCAAAAAAAATTAAAAATTTCCCTTTAACAAAAAAAATTAAATAGTTGCTTTTATCATTGGTTTTGGCCTTTGCTATCTTTTATTCTAATAAATAGTCTTATATGACACCAAAATTTTAGACACCAATAAAATTTTTCAGTTCTTGATTCTAATTTTGATGCCACAGCAGAAACTACTAGCCAAACAAATATAAGAACAAACATAAAAAAAAAAAAAATAACACAAATTAAATAAAAAAAAAATAAAAAATTACAAAAAAAAGCACAAACAAAAAACAGACTGAATGATACAAATATACTGATGCTTTAGGAAAAACAGCAGACAGGCTGAATGAGAATGGCAGTTTATACACTTTGTAATATTTCCACACAGAAAGCATTTTGGAAAATAATTGCAGTGCAGTTTGTCCGCAAGCCCAGAACAGAGATTGGTTGAAATAAAACAAAACAAAAAAATGGCCGGTCGACCGGTGCATTTGTACTCCTCTGTATAAATTAAATATAGTTTAATCACTGATAAAGCTACAAAGTTAGTCGCAAAGATGGGTATTTTGACATACTTTTGTATGTATTTGTCTGTTCACGTGCAAGAAGATGCGTCTCTCTGTGTGTGTGCTATTCTCACAGAGCACAGCGCGGAAGTACTGAATGAAGTTTGTCTTTCACGTCTTCCTTGAATGCTTTAAAATCACCTGAATTTTTCAAATTAGCAAGGTTAAAAACAGGTGCAAGTGATAAACTTTCGAAGCAACACAGGAGTGGCCTGATCGAGCCAGTGACAAATTTGTCAACTGTCCCGAGTGTCTTTCACGCAGTCCTTGTTGTCAAGCCCTGGTTAATATGCAGTAAATCTTTCCCTGGTGTATGGAATACCCCCAGAATAGCTGAACGAGACAGTATCTTTGGCGCACAATCTGTTGTAAAAAATACATCAGACATGAATGAATCTGTCGAAGAAAAAAAAAAACTACAAACATCCAATTAACCTGTCAGCACCGATCACTACTACACCACAAATGTGGTACTTTGTACTGGATATCACACAAAGCATTGAAGCTATTTCAGCCTAACTGTGTCATGATTTTGCATCATACCGCTTCTAGTAGCTTTATACATGTGACATGACTGCACGATGATAAATGCATAATAAAAGAGTATATCCCAAAGAAAGAAAATGTAATCAGTTATTCACCCCCATGTTGTTCCAAACCTGAATGGCTGCATTTTTCCCTGTAGTGAAAGCAAATGGAAACAGCTGCTATAGAGCTGTTTATTTTATTTTATTATAAATTACTGGGTGGTTACTGTTAAATTAAGTTTTTTTTTTTTTTTTTTTTTTTTGGATGGTAAAAATGCTGTACTCTATAATATAATTACAGAACAGTATCAAGTATCAAGAAAAGTACTTAAAAAAAAAAAAAACGCATATCAGCTTCATTTCAGCATTAAAAAATGTATATTGATGGACCACTAATTTATAGTATGTAGTAGACAATGTAGTGGAAATTATTGGGAGAAGAGTAGGGAATAGGAGAAAGTTGCGATCCAGATATTAATTCTTCTTCTATATTTTAGCACACTGGTTTAGTGTGTCAGGGTGCTTGTTCTAACCACTACTAGACCATGGGTTTGTCATGATGCAATACCCATCTCTTCAACACACGTGCTCACACACAGAGTGCATAGTGGAAGATAAAGCAAGTCGGAGTCCAGCGGAACAGCAGAAGGTAAGCAGTGTGTCTGTGTTTATCTGTCAGAAGAGATGAGTGGGATTGTTCAGGTGCTGGACGTCTGCCGTCAGCACATCCCTTGCTCTCCTTACTGCTGGAGCCAGCCGACATGTTTTATCGCTCAGTTAGCCCTCACCAGTGAAACCGTAAAATCTTCTGTGCTTCACTGAGAGTGTCATATGTATGTGCCGTTGAGTGTGATGTGAGAAATTGGCCACTTCTAGACAGATAGTCTTGGGAATATCCCTGGGGAGGCTCCCTAAGAGGAAGCTGGATATAGAGTAGCGAGTGTCCAGACTGGGTGGGAATGTTGTGCCAAACATCCAAACAAGCTGCCTCTTCTCTGTGAGTAAATCTCATCCTCTGATTTCAAAGATTTTCCTCCTCTGATAATCAAGCTGCATCTCAGATTGTTGCTGCATCATATTAAAGCCGCACATCCTCTCCTCATGAGTGTCCCAGATTTTCCCATAATTCCCTGAGCTCCCCACCCTTGAAATACAGGCTTTAGACACCTGGAACAGACGGAAGAGGTGCTACATGATGACCTGCACCATTCAGATTATTTTTCAGCTTCAGTACAATGGAAATTATAAAACCAACTTTGCTGAACTGCTACAGCTTTAGTTTAATAAACACTGCAGTCTAGAGATGAGCCATTCACAAACTGTTATGAACATGAAAATAGTAGCCTAAAGAAGTATTTGGATATTTAAGCTTCACTTACATCCACATTGCCTTCCAAATGTTTGTGGTCGGTTGGTAGGACTTTTTAATATTTTCAAATGTTTTCAAGTCTCTTATGCTCACCAAGGCTGCATTTATCACAAGAATAACAGTAATATTATGAAATCATTTGAAGGAATTGTATTCTATTTTAATATTGTAAAATGTATTTTCTTCCTGTGATGACAAAGCTGAATTTTCAGAAAGTTCAGAATTTTTGGAAATATAACTTTTTTGAAACCTTATAAATGTCTTTGCCACCACTTTTGATCGGTTTAATCTGGATGCAATTATTTTTTTATTTATACTGACCCCAAACTTTTGATCAGTAATGTTTCATTTAGAATAAATGCTGCTTGGTCTGACATTTTGTTATTTTAAAGTATGATAGTTCAAGCACAGTTTACAAGCAAAATATTTTCATGAAGATGAAATGTTTGTCAAACATTAGTGGATCATAGTTAATGTCAAGTGTAATAAAAGCACTTTATTTTATGGGCTTTATTTCTTCCCTGTTAAAAGTTCTTTTGCTCCATTGACTCCTATAACTTAAAATCTCATCTACAATGTCTGAGTGGTGGTTTAGATAAAGAAGATCCATGCAGTAGTCTACATAAATCACTCAGGGGAGTGTCTGTTTTATGGCTTATCAGTAACAAGCGTCTGGGCTGGTCGGTCTGATTGATGTTCGCTCTCTTAGATAGACTGTTACTTTTTGTTCTTGCTGACGGAGAAGAGGTTCTTCAGCAGATGTTGATTTAAATGTTTGCAGTGGTTTTTTTTGCATCGCAACAAACTAACTTCATGCATCAGACCGTATTGTACTGTACATCTCCTCCAGTCCATGTAGCTTCACTAATCTGTAATGATATACAGTAAGAGGTATTTTCCCACACTTGACAACTGGGTCACAGCTAATGAAACAAGTCAGAGAAGTTTCAGAAAAGAGTGAAGTACTTATATATGCATGAACATGTTGTGATGCTTATTGTTATTCCGAGTCATGGCCTTGTGGTTAGCATACATCCGACACGCTGAGTTGCAGATTTCCTGTTCTATCTGATCTGTCTCTATCAAACAAAATACAGTTATTTGTTTCAAGGTGGTCGAGCCAAGTGTACACTGTTTTAGGCTTAAATACCATAGATAAATATAATAAAGATGTCTATCACATGCTAATTTCATGCTTGGAATGTGACACAAAGCATGGGCTAGTCTTTTACTTGTTGCTTTTGCAGCTCCACAGCCTCTCCAAGTGTTTGATAGTGGAATTTATTGAGAAATCCCTCAGAAGTTAAGAGGGGGTGGGGGTGGGGGGCAGTGATAATGGGAAGATTTATTTATTTATTTACTTACTTACAAATATCAAGAATTACTAATTCATAAACATTGTTTGGAGGGGTCGGGGGATTTGTCATAAAATGTTCAATAATCTGATATTTTACTAGATTTATTAACCTTGTCATAAAAGTATTTGAAGGTCCTCATTATTATGTTATTTCCTGTTTCATAGTCTGTGCAATGGTTGCACAGCATGACTTTGATGTGGCAGAATTTTTTTTTTTTTTTTTAACACATTAGTTGATCTGGACAAAAATTGAGAATCATGTCAATGACTTTTTTTTTTTTTTTTTTTTTTACCTTGTATTGAATGGTTTACAAAAAAAGTTTTTACCATGTAATTCACTGATCAAACCATATGTGACGCATGTATATGTGAATCACACGTACCACTCATGGCACCAAAAAGTCTATATGGAACTCGTAGAAGAAGTCGTAGAAGTGTGACTGTTAAACAGAGACCTGTGGACTGAGGTATGAGGAAGCCCATGCCTTGGTAAAGCCAATGTGGTTAACAAATGCAGAATACTTTTTCACTTTTTACTTTTTTTTTTTTTTTTGGCCAGACTCGAGTGGATTCACACATTACATCTGGTTTGTTAAACGTCTGTTTTTACTGTCTTCTTAGGGCTGTGTGATTCTTGAATGCCAGCAGTTTTAATTACAGATGAGAAGAGCAGCAGTGTGTGTGTGTGTGTGTGTGTGTGTGGGGTCGTCTACACAGATTTGTACAAACTGATGACACTGCATTTTTATGCACTATGTATTATAATGATATTTAAAGTTTCTTTTTTTTTTACTCTTTAATTTTCGGGTAAAACGCATAGCTCGTCACTGTCCCTTTTACACAGCTGTCCAATCACAGTGGAGGAGGGGCGGGACAAACACTACACTGACTAACCATCATACTTGTACAACACAACAATGAAGAAGTTAATGTTGCTGGTTACTGCATTTTTACATTCAGTAATATTTTTCTAAATAAAATACTCGTAACATGTTACTGCTGTAAATATATCATAACAAACAATGCGTCACTCCAGAAAAATGCAGTGTCTCCAAAGCTTTCTCAAGCACCACTAGCTGGTCGTTTTCAGGAAAGCACCAGGCATTATGTCAGCTGGCCAAAAACGCTCTGGTGGACACATGTTAATTTATTCATTTATTGTTAGGCTTATAGCCTTTTAGTCTCTTATATTGCATTTATCCAATATAACTTGCCAAACCTGAGAATTGAGTCCAAAGGATTCCACACCATTCCTAGATACATAATTTGCATAGCTGTAATTCATAGGCGGGGAATATGCTAATTGTGAATGCGCGTGCATGTGCGCCCTATTTACGAATGATTGGAATTCATTAACATACACACATTTAACTATCAAATCTGACCTTTACAAAGTATTTGTGAATCTGGAGGAGACTTTTAGCATAAATTACTCAGAATTTACTCATATATTTCCGAATGTTTCTGAATGAGGCCCTAAGCATCTAAATAAAATGACTTCATTCCTCATGCTTGGATTTAGCATTGTTATAAAATCTTTGCATACAAGTTTTTTTTTTAATGTTGCTAAAAATAATATATTATTTTGTACAAAATTTGATTAAACTGAAAATGATCTTTGGTCCTTTATTAGGAGTAGTAAGTGGCTTCAAGGATGAAGCAATATGTACTATAAAAGAAGAGCTATCTTAATAAACTTGACTTGATTTGAAACTGAAATGAGCCTTTTTGTCTTTCTGTAGATCTGAAGAGGGAAGCGAGCATCTGCCACATGCTGAAACATCCTCACATAGTGGAGCTTCTGGAGACCTACAGCTCTGATGGGATGCTCTACATGGTGTTTGAGTTGTAAGTCTTTTGAATTAAAAAAAAAAAAAGTGACAGTGACGTGACATACAGCCAAGTATGGTGACCCACACACACACCGTGAACCCACACACGGAGGAGTGGGCAGCCATTTGTGCTGCAGCGCCCAGGGAGCAGTTGGGGGTTTGGTGCTCAAGGGCACCTCAGTCGTGGTATTGCTGGCCCGAGACTCAAACCCACAACCTTAGGGTTAGGAGTCAAACTCTCTAACCACTAGGCCACGACTTCCCCAGAAAGCACAATTATGGCAGAACCTTCAAAATAGCAACAAGGTAGGCAGATCTCTTTACATTTTTTCCAGTTAAAACTGGAAAACAGGTAGTTTTCCACATTTAGAAAAATATTAGATTAACAATGTACTTCATTAAAGTCTGATTATGTACATTTAGTCAAAAATGGGCTAAATCATCATGGCTTCTCAGTTGTTAGTAAAACATGTTAAGGCACCTCATCCTCCGCAACACCATTCTCACTAAGTGCAAGAATTTAAGGTCAGTTGCAATATAGAGAACTTATTTTTTTGGTAATGATAATTTAATCATACAGACATATTTTTTTAATTTATATAATGAGATATTAATTTAAATGTAATTTTCATAAATGTTGATTTTTTTTTCTTTGTCCGATTTCATTGTAGATAGTAAGCAAATGAGGGTACATCCATCATTAAGACGACTTTCCATAGGTGTAATGACTTTTATGCTGAGCTGATTTTTTATATTTAGTCCTCACAAAGCAGTTTTTTTCACTACAGTATATTAGTGAGAACACTGTTAGGCTTCCACTGTTTCATACGTCAGGTTTATAATATTTTCTATGTCCTGACCTGACACCTAACCCTCATAGAAACCTGTGCAAATCATTAGATTTAAATGTAAAAATATATATTTTGAAATATTTTTAACAAGTGAGGACACATAAAATGCCCTCACAAGTCAGTTGTCATATTATTTCACTTTAGGACATTGGGCCCTAAAGGCCTGTTCACACTAAAAACAATAACTGTACAAAAAAGTATGATCCCCTAGTGGAAAGAACCACTGATGTATTAAAAAAAATCGTCAAATTTACCAATATCCATGATCGGATGAATTAATATAATAAAATGTCTATTCTACCCAAATTCTTATACTTTTTTCAAACACTCCCATTGCCATTACTAAACATATTTTATGATAAAATTAACAAACTAATTGCTAAATTTATTTGGAATGATAGAAAAGATAGACTTCTCCTTTACATAGGGGAAGTCGTGGCCTAATGGTTAGAGAGTTTGACTAAGGTTGTGGGTTCGAGTCTCGGGCCGGCAATACCACGACTGAGGTGCACTTGAGCAAGGCACCAAACCCCCAACTGCTTCCCGGGGCGCTGCAGCATAAATGGCTGCCCACTGCTCCGGGTGTGTGTTCACAGTGTGTGTGTGTTCACGGTGTGTGTGTGTTCACTGCTGTGTGTTTGCACTTTGGATGGGTTAAATGCAGAGCACGAATTCTGAGTATGGGTCACCATACTTGGCTGTATGTCACTTCACTTTCACTTTTACTTACATCTGCCCTATGAAAGGGGAGGGCTTCAAGTTCCCAATTTTAGATGGTACTATATGGCTGCCCAACTGACTTCAGCACTAAATTATTTCTGTACAACAACACCTGCTTGGGTAGACATTGAACAAAACTCCATCCAAAAGTGTTAATTGCACATGTGTGAGTGAAGGGGTGTATGCTTGTGTACTTGTTCTGGTGCTCCATAGGCTATTTTGTTACTATATGCCTAGCTAATGTGAGATTATAAAATAAGAAAAGGACAATAAACATATTGGTAAAACAATTAACAAAAAAGAGCAATAACTGTTTGATAACTATAATGATAACAGTATAAGTGTCCACACACTACAGACAATAATGTTATGTTCATTGTAAGCATGAACATAACATGAAGAATAAATAACATGCCACGCACAGGACAGACACAAAAATGAAATGCAAAATAATTGCAATGCTCAAGGCAAACCGCTATAGAGATAGTGCTATAGAAGCGGTGAATGTGGTTTACAGGTTTCACAGAAAGAGAATGATGTGCGCCAAATCAGTCGCTGTTCAAATTGAATACTTTTATGGCTGCGGACAAAATAGCTCAACACAAGAGCTAATGCTAGCGTAATGACGTGAAATATAACGTCATCATGCTTAAAAGAAGAGTGGCTATATTAAGTGGTGGAAATAGCGGATGATGTGCACAGAACAGTAACAAAAGTCAGAGACAATTACTCAAAGGTTTCATAGTGTGCAAACTGTTCTTTTAATGTTTAATCAATAAATGGAAAAATTGTAGTTTCATTTTAAATATATGTGTAGAATCTATACATGATGTTCTTTCAGGTTGGCCAGATCATTTTGAAAATATGTCAGTTTTCAATAAAATAATAAAAAACATTTGGTTGCAAATTGCAGAAGGTGTTACAGTAATGAGAGAAATAATTGAAAATTAAATAAAAATGTTAATTTAAAAATATATTTTATTTCAGAGTTTCAAGTAACTCTGCATGACTGTTAATGATCATAAACTGTTAATAATCCATAAAAATGTGAGAATGTATTAGTTTTCCTAATGGCATTGATGTTTTCAGACTGTTGCAGTAATGAGATTTTTAAGGACTTGTTTTGGAAAATGTGTTCAACTTTTTAAAATTTATGCCAAACCCCAAATTTATGCCAACACAGACCTTGCTCTTAATGCTTGAAAAGGAAATTTGTTGATACAAACATTTTTTAAAAATTCATATTTTAAATCTTTGTATCTAAGATTTCATGAATCATAGACCTACAGGTATGCAGGGATTTTGGCTCATATCTTAGATTTGTATTTATTTATTTATAAATTTCTTTTGGACATATTTTTTAATGTATATAATGAGTTATTAATTTAAATGTTATTTAATAAATGTTGATTTTTTTGCTTTGTCCGATTTCATTGTAGATAGTAAGCAAGTGAGGGTACATCTATCATTAAGATGACTTTCCATAGGTGTAATGACTTTTATACTGAGCTGATTTTTAATATTTAGTCCTCACAAAGCAGTTTTGTTTCACTGTATTAGTGAGAACACTGTTAGGCTTCCACTGTTTCATACGTCAGGTTTATGATATTTTCTATGTCCTAACCTGACACCTAACCCTCATAGAAACCTGTGCAAATCATTAGATTTAAATGTAAAAATATATATTTGGAAATATTTTTAACAAGTGAGGACACATAAAATGCCCTCACAAGTCAGTTGTCATATTATTTCACTTTAGGACATTGGGCCCTAAAGGCCGGTTCACACTTAGAACAATAACTGGCCTAATGGTAAGAGAGTGGTTAGAGGCACGACTGAGGTGCCCTTGAGCAAGGCACCGAACTCCCAACTGCTCCCCGGGCGCCGCAGCATAAATGGCTGCCCACTGCTCCGGGTGTGTCTTCATGGTGTGTGTGTGTTCACTGCTGTGTGTGCACTTGGATGGGTTAAATGCAGAGCACGAATTCTGAGTATGGGTCACCGTACTTGGCTGTCACTTCACTTTCACTTACATCTGCCCTATGAAAGAGGAGGGCTTCAAGATCCCAATTTTAGATGGAACTATATGGCTGCCCATATTGTAAAGTTAAGTTAGAGTTAGATTTTAAAACTGATTGTACCAGTATTTGACTTTATATTGCTGATGAGTTCCCTGTCTTGTTCTGTCTTTCAGCATGGATGGAGCAGATCTCTGCTTTGAGATTGTGAAGAGAGCAGACGCTGGTTTTGTTTACAGTGAGGCAGTAGCCAGGTAAACCCCTTTGAGGACAATTTCATCCATTTCCTGTTCCTGTGCTCTTCTTAAAGTTGTAGACTTAGATATCTCTGTTAAAAGCAATAGTTTACCCCAAAAAAGAAAATTATTCACCATAAGGGATGCAACGATTATAGATTTTGTTGGTACGATTATATTCTGAGGAATAATCACTGTTTCACGGTTATCACCATTATTATGCATTCATTAATTTCACAACACTATTAAAATCACATGAACACATGATCAGTGTTATTTATTGCTGCCTTTTGAAACAGAAATAACACTGTAACCAAATAATACAGCACAAAATAATAATAAAGACAAACATCTCTCCCATTGGAATAAAAAAAAAAGTGACCTCTGCTTTGTAAACATCCATGTATTTCCCCTTTGAAAATAACAATTGGAAACAGATCTCAAAATTATTTAGTTTGTGCATTTTTTCCACATTTCTTTTGGACCTGAGGTAGAGAACGGCTCGAATAGTTCCTGTATCAAATAAAGACCCGCCTTCTGAAATACCAAATGTGCTGTGATTGGTTAGCTGGGCCACTCTGCGCCTGGTCAGGAAATGTCATGCCCCTTACATAGCTGCCTGCTGTGAGCTTCAGTGTAAATACTGCATCAATAATTCATTGACGCCCTGGTCATTCTTGGTGTACCCAAAATGCTCCCACACTATCGACTTCAGGCATTTCTTTGGTGGACATAAATCTTCGCTGTTTGTTCCCTCTGTCATAGTTAATCTAGAATGTGTAGTAGCCTCCGTGTCTCTGATAAGCATGGCACTTTATGCTGCTGCACCGCTGATGTAACTTTGTTTTTGTTTTGCACAAGTTGCAATTCCAAGTTGCGTTCCATGAAACAGAAACTCTCGTTGTAGGGGACCCTTTACGATTAATTAACCGTGACGTTTTGAAACGTGATAAAAAGTAAAATCATTTAATCACTTCATTCCTAATTCATATCATGTAGTTCCAAACCTAGTTCAATTTTCTTTCCATTCAGGTAGACAAGGCCAGTAAAATTTGAAGTTAATATGGGTTTCTCTCTTTCTCATCCTCCTCTCTGATATCCTTCTGTTTTAGTCACTACATGAGACAGATCCTAGAGGCTTTGCGGTACTGCCATGACAACAACATCATTCACCGGGATGTGAAGGTAGGCTCTTCTAAAGAGAACGCAGCACACACGTCTGCCGGAAATCCTGTATAATTCAACCAATCAGATGACGAAACCCTTTTTTTTTTTTTTTTACACATTTACGTCTTAGCAGTTTTCACACTTTTGCAACTTCCCGCTTCTATCGTATGGTAACATCATATCATCACACTGGAGGAATAAACAGGGCTCTTTTCTCGGAAATAGACTTCAGCTGTCAATAGAAGGGAATTAAATGCTAAAACTAATATAAAGTGCTGACGATCAGTTGTTTAAGAGCTGAACTAACCTATAACTCAACCTATAACTATAGAACTATAGAAAACATGTCTCCCAAAAATCGCCCATGCTTACAGGAAAAAATTCTTCATATATTTTGCTATGCTAATGAAATTTATTAACAATCCAGGACATTTGGTTTACTTGTATTGAAGAAATGTACATAGTTTTTTTTTTTTTTAATCTTTTTAATCTTAATCTTTATTCACAGTATTTGAATTTGTTAGACATGCTTTTGAATATAAACTGTGATCAATAAATGCAAATTTAGACAAAGTATGTAATGAGCAGTACCAGTATTGTAGATTTTACTTGTGTTACTTTACTTTTTTATGTATCTGGCTTTATACTATATATGTGATTTGCAATAGAAAATTAGGTATTTGCAACTTTAGGGTGTGATGCCTCAGAGAAATGCAAATCTACCATCACCAGCCTCGGGACAATCAGATCTTATTATAAGATCTGATATAAGATGGTCTTGATGACAAAAGTCTGTGAATCATAATTTACCTCAAATTCTGGGTTTGTCTCAAACCACAATGATGGAAATCTACAAAAGTCAGAGTCTTCACTCGTAATTTTTTTTATTTTTTTGAAAGAAAATAATGCTGAAATGATACATTATATTGATCAAAAGTAATAATAAAGACATGCATAATGTTACAAAAGATTTCTATATCTAATAAATTGTGTTCTTTCAAGGAAGAATTTTTAACTTTTATAATACTCATATTTACCATTGATCTTTGTGAGCTGCTTTGTATGTTTAGTGTATGCACCACTGATATGATACTGCACCAAGCAAATGGTTTTCTTTTAACTTTTTAAGTTTTCTGTCTGGATACACTGAGACTAAGCTTTGCCTTTTATTTCACTGACTATATTCTGACAAAATGGCTTTATGGCACTACTGTAGCTATTATCTGGCTGGCTTACAATGACAAAGCAAAATAGGTTACTATAATTTTGCTATTTTATAGGAATAATGATGCAGACGTTGAAGCTCCTGGCAGACTCTAATATTTACTGTCTGTAATATAATGGCCTTTAATGTTGCTGTCATTACCTGTGACATAGTCATATGATTGTGCTGCAAAAAAGCACACATACTCTGTTTACACATCTACCACAGTAACCAGCATGCAAATAGAAACAGGAAAGTGAGTAAATATAACAAAAAAGCAAACAAGCTGCCCTGCATGTACAAAGACCTGTAACAATAACATATGTTTGAAAAACACCCTGAAATGTGAGTACAGTCATTAAAAGTAAAAATGTGGCATGCTGCAAATTTGTAAGAAATCACGTCAAAGGTATACTGTAGTTCACACAAAAAAATTAGAGTTCTGTTGTCATTTACTCACCCCCATGTCATTCTAAACGTGTATGACTTTCTAAAGTTGTGATGAATAGAATTACTGTAGCAACATATCTTTTCTTCCATATTATACATCCAAATGAAAAAGCTTATCTAAGAAGAAAAAATGTATTACAGGTACTTGGTTCAAATAGTTTGCTTGTGATTGGATGGAGACTCATCTTAATGCAAGTTGCTAGTCAATTGTAAGAAAGAGTCTTTACAATTAAATGTTTTAAGTGGACTAAATGATTGGAGATTTTTTCATTTCCATTTCATGATTTTGTGTAAGACAAAAAAATTGACAAAAAAAAGACAGACAACAGAAGAGGGAAAGCCATTAATTTTTAGAATGACAGGAGAATTAGTAAATGATGACAGAATTTTCAGGTAATGGTGTCATAAACTCAAATTCTAATTTCAAAATGATTTCTCAAACAACACAAGTAAAACAACAGAGTTGACCATAGTGCTGCACAAACAATAAAACAATTAGGAAGGGAAAACATTTAAAAACCATAACCAAATATCTACTTAAAAAATATACAAAAAGAAACCGTCTAAATATATCCTATATAAGGACGAAAAAACTAGGGCTGTCAAATGATTAATCACGATTAATCACATCCAAAATAAAAGTTTTGTTTACATAATATATGTGTGTATACTGTGTATATTTATTATGTATATATAAATACACACACATGCATGTATATATTTAAGAAGAATATGTTATGTTTATATATTAAATATATATATAATATAAAATATAAGAATATAAATATATAATGTATATACATGTAAATATTTTCTAAATATATAATTTATGTGTGTATTTATATATACATAATAAATATACCCTGTACACATACAAATACTAAAAAAAAAAAACTATAATATTGGATGTGATTAATCGTGATCTAAACAAACACATCAGATGGAAAGACACATTTAACACTATGGCAACCTTCACACATATCTCTGATCGAACGCTTCAGATGGCTTTTAAACTCACCAAGCATCAGTATGTCCCTAATATATAGCGGAAAGCTGTTCTATAGTTTAGGGGCGGTAACTGCTAAAGCGCGATCCCCTCTAGATTTCAGTTTCAACTGAGGGACAACTAGAAGTTTCTGTGACTGAGATCGTAAAGATCTCATTGGCTTTTGTTCCTGAATTAAATCCGCAATATATACGATGGAGCTATACCATGTAGAGATTTAAAAACAAGTAACAGGATTTTAAAATTAATCCAAAAAGAAACAGGCAACCAATGCAAAGATCTTAAGCTAATCAATAATCTAATCAATCAATGATATGATCTATTTTACGCCTGTGAGCATTCTTGCCTCGAATCTAGTCTCGAAAAGATAAACGCATGAATAACCTTTTCCAAATCTTTCTGGGATAAAAAAGGCTTTATCTTAGAGATGAACCTCAATTTAAAAAATCTCATTCTGATGATTTCATTTATCTGTTTGTCAAATTTTAGCGCGCTATCACAAATCACACCCAGATTTTTTACCTGATGTTTCGTAAAGAGGCTCAAAGGACCCAGCTTAAGTGGAACTGTGTCACCAGGTTCAGAAGGACCAATGAGAATCAATTCCGTTTTCGATTCATTTTGGCTCAAAAAAATTAGATAACTAAGCTTTGATTTCATTAAAACAGGTCAACAATTTTTCCAAGGAGGTCATTTGGCTTGAATGGTACATACAATTGCGTATTGTCTGCGTAGCAATGAAATAACACACTGTATTTATTCCAAATCAGACCTAGCAGGAGCATATAAAGAGAAAAGAAAACCGGTGCTAAAACAGAACCTTGCGGAATGCCACATGATAAAGGTGCTGAAGCTGATGTACACTCACCCATACTTAATCCGATTTAAGGCATTTTCAGAGATGCCGGCACATGTTTCAAGACGGGAGATAAGAATATGGTGGTCAATTGTATCCAATGTTGCTGTAAGATCTAAAATCAAAAGTATTGTCACATTACCGGCATCCATTGCCAAAAAAAAATGTTCTTTCAATAATGTTTTTTAAAAACCTGATTGAAATGCTTCACAGATATCATTTTCATCAAGAAATGATTCCAGTTAAGTAAGAACAATTTCCTCAAAGATTTTGGCCAGAAAATGAAGGTCTGAGATTGATAAACTATGTCTTTAAAGCTACACAAAGTACTCCAGTGATTCAAAGCGGTGTGGAAATGGAAGCATCAGTCTGATTTGTAGCTGCTTTTCAAAACATCAGGTGATTTTATTGGGACTTCAACTTGCATCTTGCAAAATACTTGTTTACATTGGGTTCCACTGTGTGCCTTTCCACATATCCTCTTTTATAAAGCATTTTTTAAACTCTGCATCTTTCACATAAGAGTTCTCACAGCTTCACATCCATACTGAAGAACAATGGACGTGCGGAAGCAATCCAGTTGAAGAGAAGCCCATTTATTTAGCTCTGCTACAGGAAGTTTCTCGCTTTATGTTTGTGTGCGTCCACACAATATTTAGAGAACACTGCTCACAATGAGATGTCCGTGTATAGTATGCACTCAAGTAATGTCTAAAGATACCCACTTGTTGCCTGAGATAACTGTCCCACATTAGACTTTGATGACTGACTGTCATTTGTAGCACGTAATCTCAGCAGGCTAAGCGCATGTTTACGAAACATTTTGTCCAGCAGGAAGTACATGATGGGGTCTGTGCTACATCGCAGAGCTGCTAAACATAGCAGGATACTTTTCACCTCCACATACATGGATAGTGGATGGCAAGCGTCTTTTGTCTTTTGTGATGCAGACCAAGACTGCTCATTGACAATATGAACGAAGATGGCTTTATAAATGTGGTGCGGCAGGAGACAGACCACCAGCACCACCATAATGACAACAATATTCCGAAACACTCTTGCATAGACTCGCTGGCTGTCTAAGATGACCGTGCTTCTTCTGGACCTCCAGATGTGCCTGATCACTGCCATGTAAGCGCATAAGACCAACAGGAAGAAGACAAAGAACAGTGAAACGGCCACTAACGTGAAGACATGAGATCCTTCCCCGCCAACCTCCACTGGTACGCTGTAGCACACTTCATCGCTGTCCTCCACACTCCTAGCCTCCCTGATCGAGTACAGCACCACAAAGGAAATGACCGCTATGGTTACGATTGCCCAGGTGACCAGGCACAGAGCATAGGCCAATTTCACTTGTCGTTTTCGACAGAGGAAGGCACCTGGTAGAACTTTGAGCCACCGGCTTGGACGGTCAGCATGGGAGTGTTGAATCAATGAAGTGAAGCGACTGAGCGCCACCCAGCTCAATATCATCACGCCAATGCAGATGTTGATGTGGATCACTGGAGTTAGACCATTTATTGCTATTTTGCACATGGTGTCGTGCTGGTGCCATTTGGTCCCAAGTGAGTAGTATATGGCCTGGAATGGCATGGTGAGGCAGAGCAGCAAGTTTGAGATCCCTAGATTTATCAGGTAGATGTGAGTGGACGTTTTGACAGCAATTTTGCGTATGAACACCCAGAGAGAAATGGCATTCCCTGGCAGGCCAGTGATACACATAATGGTGTAGATAATGGGCAGAACTATCTTTGTAGTGGAAGCTTGGCACAGGTAAGATTTAGAATATGAATCGTTTGCCATTGAGATCTCAGGAAAAAATAGATTCCCAGTAGCTAAGGGTAGAAAAAATTTAAATAGTTATATTATTGTTAAAAATTAGTTAAGGATACAACAATTTGACTTAAAATGAATGGTTTACTGTTAGTACATACTGTGAGTGAAAATTACATACTAATAAAAACCTGTGCTTCCTGTCTCCTGTATTTACAGAAGTAACTTAGAATATTTACAGAAATGTAAATGATATCCAAAGCCAATTGCAGAAGCTGATAAACCACTTTCACAATAAGTCATCTTTTTTTCAGCGTTCAGCCCTCACTATATCAGGGAAACAGAAGATTTTTAAGCTATTTGAAAAATATAAAGATATATATCTACATATAATGTTGGCAGATATTCTGTAGTCATTACTCCATATTTTTCATCAGTAAAGTGTGCTTGAGTTTTTACAGCATTTCACAGTAGCCACAACAGCAACAGTTTTATATACTTTTTTTGTCTTTTTCTTATCTTTATTCTAATATTTGATCCATAAATGTAAAGATATGTGGACTTTTCATTAAAAAAATAAATAAATACTATAAATAAATACCAAAATTTGCTTTCACTCTTAAGTTTTTGTGTTTGTGCCTTAATAGACATAGTACAACTGAAGCTGAAGTAATTGATGTTGAATATTCACCAGAGTTTCCAAGATAAATAGGCTTTTAGATTTTTATAATAAATCAGTTGTTGAAACTTATATTTAACAGCGTTTTGGTTTTAATTCTAAATGTCTTGCTTCTGTAGTAATATAATAGTAAGAATAAAATGTGTAATATATGCAATGTAATACACTTACCTCTCCAAATGCAGTCACTGATATGTTTAACAGGCATCTGTAAGTAGCTATGTTTTGGACTCCCTCCCTTGACTGGCTGTGACAAGGAAGTGACGTGTGAGCATGAGTCTCATTTTCGAGGCTCCCGATTGTAGAACTGCTGTGAAACAGTAAGATTTGCTTTTTGGTATTTAATCATTGCTTCACAAAGAAGCTCATAAACTCATTTTTATAGAATTGTTAAAATAATGGTACATGGAGGAAAACCTAGGGTATTTTTTGGACAAGACATTTAAGTATCATCTAGACTTTTTTTTAAACTTCTAGTTGCTTTTTAAAAGATTTTTAACTGTCACGTCTGCTCTTGAATACAAGACTACAATACAATAAATATCAAGGATTTTTAATGGTCTCCTCACGACCTCTTATGGTTGAACTGACACATTGCTGTTGAAGGACTTGTAGTTTATAGCACACAACAATACCTGAATGTGGATTATTTTTATATATATTTATATATATATATATATATATATTATTATTTTACAATTTTTTTATACCATTCATTACAACTCTGGGTGGTTACGAGTTAATATCCCAGTGACATTGAAAACAAAACAACAATAACAACAAGAAAAATTCTATGTATGCATAATCTGAGTAACAGTACAGCTACTGTAATGCACCAATACATTCATCAGATGTACCCATCAGATTAGTAAATGATACTCAAAAAGACATGCTTTTTCCTTTCCTTAATAAAACATCCCTTCCAAATGCAAAATCTTTCCCAAATCCATGATCCACATATCAAAAATGGCCACTGCCTCAGCAGGGCTCCAGACTAACATTCGAGAGCAGTGGCACCAGTGCCTCTAAGTTCTACATAGGGTGGCACCAGGAGCATATATGGTAGCACTTGGGGGGTGGTGTATGGGGGTATTAAAAATAAAGATAATTTAATCATAAAATCACTGTTGTTTTGCATTCATAACTGCACTTTCTAATAATATTACACATTTATTTCTTGTTATATTATGGGGCTGTTGAATGCTTGAATCTGTTTGGCTGACGAACGTTTTAAGGTTTGCAATTATTTTCAGGGAAACGCACAGTTAACATAGTTCCAGGCAGGTCTTGACCGCATTACTTGTCCATATCACTTCACCAAATGATTTAAGTTATTTCAAAGGTCTTTACAGCCTACAACAGTAAAATAACCAGAACCCACAGTGACACTGGCCAAGCAAGTAAATATTTGTAAACGATAGGATAAAAACGACAGATTATTTCCATTCACACACTTATTCTCTCTCTCTCTCTCTCTCTCTCTCTCTCTCCCTCTCTCTCTAATAACTTTATTATTAACTGCATTAGTCTGTTATTAAGCCTCTGTTATTAGGTCTAAAATGATGTTTTGGAATTAGCAGTACAGGCATTGGATGAGATTCATAAGGAATTAACCCTACACACAAGCGTTTTAAGGACAAAAAAATTGCAGAATGCCTTGAAATATATCATCTGATCGATGTCTTGAGATGTAGTAACCATAGTATAAGTGCAATAATTGACTCCGGCCAATTGAATTTACACCTCAGTTACACCTCGGGTGTGCATTATAATTCCTTGCGTAATACACATGGTGTGTGAATTTATAGCATTAATAATTAATAGCATCCGACTGTTTCTGCCACAACACCATGGTTAATATAGTTAGCGTTACTACTTCTGGTTTTCTGCATGACCTCAGTGCTGTTTGATCTGTTTATAACAGAGAATTATGTGCTCTGCTCAGACATTCAGTGTTGTAAAATCAGACATCTTGCAAGTAACATGTTGAGGGGTACCTCTTGTACTACTTTGTTCAGCCCCACTAGCACCACACCAAACAATGCATTGATAGGATCGGCCTTTATAACTCTGTTAAATACCCTAGAAAGATGACCAAATAATAAGTTCCATAAAGTGTTGAGGTTGTGAAGTGAGGAACTGATGGCTAAGCCTCCCCTCTGCCTCTGGACATTTTAAATGTGGGTGGTATCTCTGGAGAAAATTTAGACAACCTATTTTGAGAAAAATGGTATCTGTGAACAACGTTAAATTGTAATGAATGCAATTTGACTGTGCAATGTATATATAGATATTTAATACATAAATTAATAAATACAAAAGCAAATAGCAGAATATCAACACAAAGCCTTACTGAAATAATAGTTTAGTTGGCATTAATACAGAAAAAGTTGCTTCAATCTAGTCAGTAAGGACTGTTGTAGTATGTACTGTATATTGAATAAAGTACTAAAAAGTAAGTTAGTATGCTGAGGTACCACGCTACAATGTAAACTGGCCATAGGTTTAGCTTCTGCCAAACAGTAATGATCACAAAACACACTTCCCTGAGGTTAGCTTGTCTCACATCTTACCGCATGCATCACACAGGAAAAGCAAAGTTGCAGAGCATTTTTTTCTCTCTTATTTTCCAAAACTATGTTGGTTTGTGGCTTAGTTCAGTTAAATTTGTTTTTGTTTCTTCAATGTGTTCTGTCACATTTAAAGTATGTATCTGAGGTGTGTCCAGGCTCTTGGAGTTGTCAGGTTTGGGTTTGGCCCTGTTGTTGCGTTTGGCCCGACAGCAGCGCAAACGGAACACCAGCTGGAGGACGGGATGCAGGCAACAGCTGAGAGCTGCAATGAAGATGGTGCATATTTTAATCCTGTACTCTACCTGACAGTTTTCATGCTCTGAGATTAATAAGTTGATCCTTTGCACGTGGTAGGGTAGGAAGCAGAGTACAAAGACTATGACCGATGCCAGGATCTTCCTGCGAACCTTTAGACCTCCTCCGGGCCCATATCCAGCACCGACTAGACTTCCTCCCCTTACTTTCTGCAGATGGAAGACCAGCAGGCTATAGCTGACCAACATCAAGCACAAAATGAAGAAGAATGCTGACACACCTAAGCAGTGGATAGTATTGAACTGATCTTGATAGAAAACATAATTATTGACAACTTGGTCAAAGCAGGTCCCGTTAATTTTTAGCCTCATTTTAACCTCCATACTAGCGCCCACAACTGTGGTGACAATCAACCAGGTTGAAAAGCAGAGGATCCAACAAGACCGGGTGTGTTTAAAGACCTGAAATAAGGCGTAGCCTGGTTTTACCACTGTGGTATAGCGATTAATGCTGGTCCACAAAAGAAAGCATATGTTGCAATAGAGGTTTATGTAGAAGCAAGAGAAAATGATCAGCTCTGCTGAATTGCATGCTGGACTTCCAGATTGCCAATTGATGTTTTCTTTGTAGTAGGCTATTCTGAAGAAAAAACTGCAGCACATCAGCAGGTCTGATATGATTATGTTCAAAGTGAAGATGATAGTGGGTGTCCTCTCTGATCTCCAAAGATCCACCAAGACTATTCCATTGGTTGGAAGGCCCAGGACAGCCAAAGCGAGATAGAGCCAAGGCAAGATGGTTTCGTGGCTTTCTTCAGGTTTTATCTTGCATGTGCTACAGAAATAAAGAAAGAAGGAAATGAAAACGAGAAACCCACAGCTTCTCATCTATGAATAGAAATAAGCTATTTTTTTTATCCTGACTTAAGTTTTTCTTTTACTCAGCAGGGCAGTATGCATATATTTATACACTCACACATACACACAAATGGTCAATAATTCGGGATCATTAAGATTTTTTTTTATTGTTTTTGAAGTTTCTTACGCTCACCAAACATGCATTTATGTGAATACTATAAAAAATTATATTGTGAAATATTATTTCAATAAAAAAGTTGTAAAAAATAATAATAATTGTGCTGTTAATCAATTTAAAAAAACAACAACTAATTATTTGCGATTAATCACATATCAATATAATATATATTTTTTTATAATTTCACATTGAATCTCCAATTTAATGTAAACAACATAAATATATGGTATATTTTAAATGTATTTTAATGGCATCTTTTTACTAAATAACCTGTTAATGAAGACCAGTATCACTGATACTAATACTGCTGCTGATGTCTGTGTTAAATGCATTTTTCCCTCAATTTTAACCATTAATTATAACCATTCAATGTTACAGTATAATTTAAAGCTATTATTTGTAAAATTTAATAGTCTTTGCGGTCATTTAGGACTTTTTATCTCATGTAAGATTGTGTTTATGAGGTCACTTGTCGAAAATGGGCATTTTGACAATTTTGTGTGTGTGTGGGGGGGTTATTCATTGAAGCACAAAAGAGAACTGAGTATGCATACTGTCTGAAACAGCTTTATGTGCGTGGGTGCCAGATGACTGTGTTCACAGAGAGCTGCTTCACAGGCTTCACACCAGAACCAAATTAACTTCTCTTTTGTCTGTTATTGTGCTTGATAGCGCGTTTAAAAAGTCCAAAGTATGCCAGGAAAAATGGATAATGCATTAATTGCGTTAAATATTTTTAATGTGTTAAACTGAAGAAAAAAAAAATTGCTTAATAATTCAGTCTTCAGTGTCACATGATCCTTCAGAAATCATTCTAATATGCTGATTTGGTGCTCAAGAAACATTTCTTTGTTTACTATGTCATCTTCACAATGGCGAAACCAACTTTTGCTTCTTAATATTATTGTGGAAACCATCATACTTAATTCAAAGGTTTTGGGTAAGAAGAAAAAAATAAAACTTTAATGAAGCAAGATGCAGTAAATTTCAGAAAATGACAGTAAAGACATTTATAATGATAAAGAGCATTTCTGTTTCAAATAGATGTTATTTTGAACTTTCTATTCATTAAAGAATCCTAAAAAAAAAAAAATGGCTATAACCTTAGCCCAATCGTTTGGTGTTTTAAGAACAACAGCCTTTATAATTATGATTGTGGACACAAAGCATGGCAAAACTGCATCAGCAAAGAAGAATAGTGCATGAATGATAGGAACCATCAAGCACTAAGAAGGATTGTGTTTAAACAACATAAAGCTAATGCAGCAAAATGACACTAAACCCCAATATTCACCTTGAAGACCCTGTTTCCACAAAAAACGACCACATAGAAGTTCTCTAAGCCACCACCCATTAAAGAGCTGCAATTGACAAAACCAATCCCACATATCACTGCTAAAATATGACCTGAATATTGTCAAGCCACTGTTTTGGAGAGAAGAGTGAGAAACTGATTCCCTTCTCCGATATCTCTGAAACAGCTGGCCGATGTAGAAATAGATCTCACTTGCTTTAGTACTCATTTATCAATGAAAGAAAATTCAGGCATTTTTGTTTTTGCAAGTGTTCTGACAACTTAAATAATTGTTGAAAATGTACTGTAGCACAAGTAGTTGTAAAACAAAAGGCCATTTGCTTTCTCTGTGTACGTACAAGTTTGACTTGGGTCATGTTTGACTAATTTTTAAATATACGATACTGATTTTGAAGCTAAAACAGAAATGTAAAGCATATGCTGCTGAAACAAAAATTATTTAATTATTAAATATTAATATCGTAACCCCTCCAGTGAGAAAGTGTAAGATGCGAATCAGTGTACCTTTGATTACTGCCTGTATCATTGACTCCTGAGGAATAGATTGTGAAGTCCCCTTGCACAGACATGATGCTGACTCCTTTACTCGTTGTCTTCTAATACTCATGTTCATTGTTTCGCTTGTAGAATCTTGTGTATGTGTAAGCTGTTTGTGGGTGGGGTGTGTGCTTCACATAGGATGTATGAGTTCACTTAAGACCACATCCTGAAAACATTTCATTTTTAGTGGCACAGTTTCCACAAAACTCAAGCTTTTCTTTCCTTTAATGTGTGATTTAATAGTTTCATTTGTAATAAATTTTGTATAATTGATTAATTAATCAGTTAATAATTACTTAATTAGAAAAAATATATAACTAGAATAAGACTGACATAAAAATGATTCATCTTTTTGTGTATGCATTTAAATATTTTTGTGAATATAAGCATTTTTGAATGATCACCTGTGATTTTTTTTCATCACATATTAATCCATCTTATGTAAAGCCTTTCTCTCCCTCTTATTGTGCCCTGCTCGTGTGAATGAGAAGGTGTTTTACCACTAGAGGGCACCCAAAGTGTTGTGCTGCTTTTTCTGCCTGTTAACGCCCTTTGATTTTCTCACTTATAGTGTAAAAATATTATCAGTAGAATCAGTTAAATTGCTGTTAAATTAATCTATCAGTTGGATTGCTATTCTTGTATAAATTTCTTAGGTTTCTCCTATTTTTACACAGTATGCACAGGGGATGCAGTCCATGATCCTAGCTGTTATTGCAGTACATAGAATGCGTTTGTTCATAGTCACATGAAATACTCTTGAAATACAACGTAACATAATTGAATTACGTGCTTATTTTATTTACTATATATATACTATGTATACCAATGTATACCAATACATTTTTAACATTTGAAGCTGTATAAATTAAAATGAGTTCATGTGTAATGAACAAACATGAATTAACAATGAACAATAATACTTGTATATTTATTTACATTTTTCATGTTTTTAAATTATTTAATTAACAGATTAATACATGCTTTAAAAATGTTGTTCTTTGTTAGTTCATGATGCAGTAAGGGCATGTTAATTAATTTTATTTGATAATTCTGTAAAATGTATTAATATACTCTGTGCTGTTTACAACACAATACTGCGTTTCCTCTTTCCATTAACTCTGCTGTGCACAGTATTGTATGTAAATACTGTCACATTCTTTACTTACATAATAATGAAAAGAAACCTTGCTGTGCCTTTGGACATGGCTAATATGTTTTAAGAACAGTCATAGCACCACTTTATCAGTCTCTGTTGTCTTTGATAGTTTGACGTCCTTAGCGTTTGTCATAGGCACGACTGCACTGATATTTGTCAGCTCTTGTGGAGTATTACTAGAACTGTTCAGTCCTCTGATGTTTTGCTGACGGAACCTATTACAGATTATCCTCAGAATCACTTTGCGAATAGAACTACAGAACAAAAAGTACATGACTGGATCCAGACAGCTATTAAAGGCAGACAGTAGCAGAACTTCTTCATTGGTCTTATCCAATACACTTATCCACTCGCAAGAGGTGTTTGCTATCTGTGACATGATGTAGAAAATCCTTACAGAGTGGTAGGGTACAAAACATATTGTGAAGAGAAAGAGCACAAAGAAGGACTTCCATGCTGTTTTGTTGTACTTGGCAGCATTTGGGAAATCTGGTTTCTCTTTGGAGGCTGATAGGAGTTTCATTCCGATCCTTCCGTAGGAGATTACCAACGCACCATAGACCAGCCAAAACATACCCACGATGGCAAAGTTGAAATAGGCTTTCCATTTGGATTCATACAGGTGTTTGTATTGGAAGCACTGTTGGGATTCACCATGCTCTGTATCCAGGACAATGAAGCAAATGCCACAAACAAACGCCACAGCCCAGATGACATTGCAGAGAAGCACACTCCACCGGCTTTGCAGGAACACCCGCCTACAGGACGACCTCTGGACCTTCAGATAACGATCTACACTAATGAAGCCCAGTAAGACTATACTAATGTACATGTTCATGTAAAAGATAATGCCCACCATCGTGCACAATAATGACGGCAGCACCCACCGGTCATTGTTGGAATGGTAAATCACTCGGAAAGGCAGGCAGATCACAAGGAGTAAGTCAGCCAGAGCCAGGTTAATGAGGAAAATGCGAACAGAGTTTTTCTTTGGATGTACTCGGAGAAACACCCAGAGAGCCAGCAGGTTCCCAGACAACCCAAACAGGAAGAAGAGTGAATAGAAAATAGCCAGCGGGACCTGCAAGCTGGTGTTGTCCGTCTGGCAGGTTGGCTGGGGAATTTTCGACGTGGTGTTCGGCGACGCAGTGGGGAAAAACTGAGTATTGTTTTTTGTCATTGTATGTGTATGTATCAGACCTTAGAACAAAAAAAAAATGCAGATGTCATTATAATGCTTACCAAAGACATTAAGTTTTAATACCTTGAAATGCAACAGAATGTCTGATGCACACTTAGATATTGTAGAGTAACTTACCTTGTGAATTCTGTCCATCAGAGAACTTCTCTGTTGTGTTTCTTTTTGAATGTCTCTGTCTAATCTCAATTTCAAACTTCCTTTTTGAAGAAGCTCTTTCTTTTTAGTTCCTCTAAACTCTTGCTTACCTCAAAGCACAGCTGTGCACCAGTTAGCCTTTTAAACAAAGTGTGCAGGCACTTTTAAAGGAGGAGTCTCAAAACCACATTTCAGCGCCACCTTACATCACATGATCACCGAAACAGATAGATGAGGGCAGTTGATCAATTAAAACAATAATTTTATATTTTAAATATTTAATCATGATTATATTATCTTATTTTGACAGTGTTTCACTCATGGGTGTTATTCCACTTGTTGAGCTTTGATAATTGTCCATAGAGAGACCACAAACAGCAATACTCCACTTAAATATCGTGTCTATTTTATGTTTAAGGTAAAATCAAATTAATAAAGGGGAGTATTTCTTTATTGTTTATTGAAATGGGAACACACACACACACACACACACACACACACACACACACACACACACACATATATATATATATATATATATAAATATAAATAAAATTTCACTTCTCTTGACTTCTTATGTCAATTCTAGTGTTGTCTGTACAGCAGAGTAACATGTCTTTTTTGTTTTTTTGCAGCCTCATTGTGTGTTGCTGGCATCAAAGGAGAACTCAGCTCCGGTGAAACTTGGTGGCTTTGGTGTGGCTATACAGCTGGGAGAGTCCGGATTAGTGGCTGGAGGTACTTGGAAAAATCCTGTTATAGGTTAAATGTGTATCATACCACACATGGACATTTCCTGTGTACCTGCACTGCATGCACAGAGAAACTTCTAGTCAACAAGATTCATATGCAATAAAAGCATATAATTGAAGCACAAGCTACATAAGAAATACATAACATCATATTTTCATTTATTGAAGAACTGAAACATTAGAATAAGCTTTCATTTGTCATTTTCACTCATCACAAAAACTAATCATGCATTTAGTTCCTTATTTTATGTGTAGGACGTGACTCTCACTCAGTATCACTTGAATTTTGAACCATTCAGGCAATGATTTTGTTCTGATTAATTAGCTCTTTATGACTAATGCTGTTTGTGAGTGGCTGGGTATGCATGATTGTGTTTAATTGTTCAAAACTTTTATCATCGACAGCTCTTTTGTATGTATTTGAATGAACGTTGTCTGTGCTGCAGGACGGGTGGGTACTCCGCACTTCATGGCCCCTGAGGTGGTGAAAAGAGACCCCTACGGGAAACCTGTGGATGTTTGGGGCTGCGGAGTCATCCTCTTCATCCTCCTGAGTGGCTGCCTGCCCTTCTATGGCACCAAAGAGCGCCTGTTTGAAGCAATCATAAAAGGAAAATATAAGGTAAAAGTTTAATAGCAAAGTCTGTTAAGATTACTGTAAATAAAGACATGCTGGAAATATCCTCAGCGTGAGGTGAAAGTGGCAATATATACTGATTTGTTTAAGTGCTGAGATAAGACACCTTAAAGGGATACTCCATCCCAAAATGAAAATTTTGTCATTATTCACTTACCCCCATGTCGTTCCAAACCTGTAAAAGCTTCGTTCGTCTTCGGAACACAATTTAAGATATTTTGGATGAAAACAGGGAGTCTTGAGACTGTTCCATAGACTGCCAAATAAATAACAGTGTCAAGGTTCAGGAAAGTATGAAAAGCATCGTCAGAATATTCCATCTGCCGTCAGTGATTCAACCGTAACGTTATGAAGCGACGAGAATACTTTTTGCCGTGTGGCTGACACAGAAGAGCGTATGCCATCTGCGTACAGCTCAGTGTTGCCAAAATGGCACTACGCTGATTTGGAGAGATACAAAAAGTATTCTAATTACTTCATAATATTATGGTTGGATCACTGATGGCAGATGGACTATTCTGATGATGCTTTTCATACTTTACTGGACCTTGACACTGTTATTTACTTGGCAGTCTATGGGACAGTCTCAAGACTCCCTGTTTTCATCCAAAATATCTTAAATTGTGTTCTGAAGACGAACGTAGCTTTTACGAGTTTGGAACGACAAGGGGGTAAGTGAATAATGACAAAATTTTCATTTTGGGATGGAGTATCCTTTTAAGAAAGTTACTAAATACACATAAATCACTTCCAAAAATCAATGTTACAGCATTTTGCACTTTCCATTTGTCTACCTGAATAAAGACATTTCGGGGCTAGAAAATTTGTGTTCACACTAAGCTGATCTCAAATCAGAAATCGCTAACATCAGATCATATCCTCACCACATAAACTCTTCAAAAAAAACTTAAACTAGTTCCGGTTCTCTAATTTGGTCAGAGAGTCAAAGTTAAGATTGTTGAAAGTCATTTTTAGTTTAATTCTGGGTGACTTTTTCCATTAAAATAAACAAGTAAGACAAGTTAGACATAAATACATTTGTCCTTAGTCAGCTTTCCACACAATTTGAAGTGGATGGTGATTTTAAACGTATCATAAAAGTGGAGTGTTCTAGACCAACATTCCAAGTCTTCTGAGGCCATATTTTGAGCTTTGTGTGAAAAACAGAATGAAATTTAAGTCATTAGTTCTAAGCATTGGTGCTAGTGCCAGAATCATTTTGTTGCTATTATCAGAGGATCTGGATTTATCCTTTAATGTATGTGTTTGCTGTAAAGATGAACCCCCGGCTGTGGGGCCAAATCTCAGAGAGTGCCAAAGACCTGGTGCGCCGTATGCTGATGCTGGACCCTGCAGAGAGGATCACAGTGTATGAAGCTCTCAACCACCCCTGGCTCAAGGTATCAACAGCACTCGAGAAACATCTGCTTGCTGATCTTACTCATGTTTTTTCATGTTTTAATCTGTTTGCTATATCTAAATAAAATTATATAAAAAAAAAATAGGGAAACAAAATATATGTAAATATAATGTTTTATTATTAAGGATGTTTAATGTTTTATTATTATTGTTATTATTATTAAAACCATACAGACAGTTTCACTAATTGGATATTATTTTCCAGCTTTGAGGTTTTTATGGACTTAAAGGGATACTCCATCCCAAAATGAAAATTTTTGTCATTAATCACTTACCAAACCTGTAAAAGCTTTCTTTGTCCTCGGCACACAATTTAAGATATTTTGGATGAAAACCTGGAGGCTTGAGACTGTCCCATAGACTGCCAAGTAAATAACAGTGTTAAGGTCCATAAAAGGTATGAAAGACGTCATCAGAACACTCCATCTGCCATTAGACGTGCAATCTGGGTTATATGAAACGGCGGGAACACTTTTGTAGGCAAAGAAAACCAAAAAAATGACTTTATTCTATAATTCCTTTATCAACGGTCTTCTCTGTGTCTCTCCATATCACCATATGCTGTGTATGCTCTTCTGTATCATCCGCACCACAAGGATACGCTGTTTCTTTGTGTATTTAGCTTTGATTTTAAATAAAACAGCGCATCCTTGTGGCACGGATGATACAGAAGAGCACACACAGCATACAGTGATAATGAGAAAATAAATATCTTAAATTGTATTCCGAAGATGAACAGAGCTTTCACAGGTTTGGAACAACATGGGGGTAAATGATTAATGACAAAATTTTCATTTTGGGATGGAGTATCCCTTTAAGATATCATTCCTTAATAAGATGAATAAGCACCATTTGAAGTGTGTTTCCTTTTAGGAGAGAGACCGCTATGCCTACAAGATCCACCTTCCTGAGACAGTGGAGCAGCTGAGGAAGTTCAATGCCAGGAGGAAGCTAAAAGTGAGCCATCAGCACTTTACGGTCTCTGCATATTGCTTTAGCAGCTGTTCTCATTCACGATTCACGTTGATGTTCTGGAGTGTAAAATAAAGACCACAAATAAAAAGTACAGCAGCCACAGGAAATTGCAGTACATGAGTTGATTAATATCTGTATGGTTTGACAGGGCGCAGTGCTCGCTGCAGTCTCCAGCCACAAGTTCAACTCTTTCTATGGCGATCCACCAGAAGAACTGCCTGACTTCTCCGAGGACCCTACTTCATCAGGTACTACAGCAACCAGCAGAGATGCAACATCATCTGCCACCCACTCTGTCTTCCTGAAGAGATGTTTTTTTGTGATTTGTAATCTCTCATCACAGTGTTTAGGTTACTTTGATGATATCTTTCTGTTAGTAGCATGCTAAGACAATCACCACAGTCAGTGTGGCCCACGATTTAGGGATTCAAAATAAGAAAAAAACAAAAAAAACTCTACCTCTCAGTAACTCAAAAAAAAAAAAATTACATACAATTACACTGAGGGAGAGACCTGAGCAGGGGGATGAGAATGTCATTAAAAATTTAGGGTGGCCTCTTTTGACTTGAACCAACACTCTGTTACCATGCTGGGGAGCTCTGCATAGGCAAGCACCATTCAATTTTTTCAGAAAGTGAATTTTTTTTTTTTTTTTTTTAAGCAGCCATCACAGAGATTATTTTCTTGTGTCTTGTTTAAATAGACCTTACAGTGTACATTCCACATACTCCTAAACAAACCACAAATTGTTTGGTTTAGAATCTGGTTCATGTTTCCTGTTTATACCTCATATCATCTTTGGTAACTTTCCCTTTTTTCTGCAACACTTAACACAGGATTTAATGTGTCACAATTTTTAATAAAAGTTTCACAAACATATCCTTTAACATATACAAAGCTGTCACTGGGGTCGTACCCAAAGGTACAAAAGCTGAAAGATACATCTTTGTAACTTATTTACCCCTAACTGGTACAAATTAGTACCTTAAAGGTACCGCCCCAGTGACAGTTTTGTACATTTTTTTTTTTTTTGATAGTGTACTGGGAAAATAATTTGAATGTGCATTTGTGAGTTGTTATCAAACTTCTCTAACTGATTGTCTTAAGAGTGCAGGTGAAACCTATTTCTATTCACATCACAATCGTCTTTCTATTGTTAAATAATGCTTGTTGCTTGTTTCTATGCTGGCCACCCTGTAGGACTACTAGCAGCGGAAAGTACGTGTCACTGTCTGTCTCCTTAGAAAGTGTTTGCCTGCTAACTTTTAAGTTAATGCTTTTCCTGGGTATTTAAAGTTTATAGTGTGTTGTCAATTGTGTTTGTGTGTACATATAAAGGGGCTGTGTCACAAGTGCTAGACAGTTTGGAGGAAATCCATGCACTGACTGATTGCAGTGAGAAAGACCTGGACTTTCTACACAGCGTCTTCCAGGACCATCACCTCCACACATTGCTTGATGTAAGAGACTGTAGCATACAGGCAGACACAAACATATACACACCAATAAAATTCCTCCTTCATTTAACCACAGACTCTGATGTGTTCAGATGCTGTTAAATCTTGCTTTGATCATCTTGCTTTGAAAATGTCACATTATGTGATGTATGACACTAATTTAAAATTTGCCTATGCAATGACCTGTCTACACAGGTTGGATTTAGTTTCTTAAAGGGATACTCCATCCCAAAATGAACATTTTGTTATTATTCACTTACCCCCATGTCGTTCCAAACCCATAAAAGCTTTTTTCATCTTTGGAACACATTTTTAGATATTTTGGATGAAAACAGGGAGGCTTGAGACTGTACCATAGACTGGCAAATAAATAACAGGGTAATTGCACACCAGTAGTAATTCAGAATTGATCTTAGTGACCTCCGCAGTGAGCTGCTAACAGCCTACTGCCTTAATCATTAGCCTTCCACCACCCAAACAAAAAGCCCTCCATCTACTTGAAATGATTAGCCAAAGCTAACTTGAAGGTTTTTTTTTGTTTGTTTTTTTTTTTGATACCTCAACTGATTAATTCACAAATGTCAGTAGACCAATTTCAGAATTTTCTGTGTCATCATTTTTGTTTATTTGATGACTTAATGGATTTATTCATTCATTGTTCTTTGTTCATTCATTGCATCTTTCAATACGTGTCAAAGCACACACGTCGCATGAGTCTTTCAGTATTATGTCTTTTTGTGGTTTTTGTCTGTGTGAATAAGTGCAGCTGTGGACTCTCCCTGCTTTCTCTATGTTTGTGTGTGTGTACCAAGGCCTCTATAGAGAGGCGTACAGCTCGGTACAATCCAGTGTGGATGATAGGGCCTGTCTCCATAGCTACAGGCCAGAGGAAAGCAGAGAGGAGGGCACACTCCTTATGCCAGTGCTCTGTGGGTACGAATATCACCAGGAGGCTGTGAATGCACGTCATCCCATTGAGAACTCAACTCCTACTCTAAATAGGGAAGGAAACAATAGCACCTATTGTCAGCCTCCATGATTTTTCACTGTTGCAGCTCCAGCAGTATCTGTCTATCAGAAGAGCTGCTCCAGACTTTAAGACTTTGCCATCCTCTCTATTCAAGCTCTGTGTGTAACTCTACTTTCGTGAAACAGAGAACAGAGGGGTTGAGATCCTCTCAGGACCAACTTTGTCTGGAGTTTAACTTTGGTTTTGGTTGGTTCTTCTTTTGATGTGGTGAGTAACCTGGGGTATTTTCTTAGCCAACCCCTTTCTTTAGTAAGCATATTCCTTGCTGCTGGAGATGTAGCAATGTTTCGCTCCATGTTACCCTGAAAGTTCTGTTCTGTTTGTGTCATGTTGTGAAATGCATTTTAAGATGTATAAAGAACTGATACCCTGTGCACAGCACTGATAAATAGCATACCATGAATGTGTTATAGATGTGTGTGGTATTTTTCTTGTGACGTGGTTTGTCCTATGAGGGTTGGTACTCAAGCTAAGTCTCTGAAAAACCACATATTAACGGATGTGGATTGCAAGAACATTTATTTTTAAGTAATTCACAACATGCTGAAGCTGACTGATGTGCAGAAGAAAGCACCTGCAGAACTCTGGATACATGGAAAACATCTGTTAATACATTCATTAAAACTGTATTCCTCATCACTGAATGAACATGTATTTAATTATGCATCCCTTTTTATGATTAACATTTTGCCCAATATGTTTTGTTATTAAACATTGATTATAATATTAAATTTTGTTTTGAGCAAGGATGAATTTTAAAGGATCCTGATCTGCCCTTGTATGCTACAATGTTTTTAACAGAGCAAATAAATCGTGATTGTTCATTTATCCGTTCTCCCTTTTTCAGCTGTACGACAAGATAAACACCAAGTCTTCACCACAAATCAGGAATCCTACAAGTGATGCAGTTCAGAGAGCCAAAGAGGTGAGTGCAGGCTACAGTTACAGAAAGATGGCTTTGTAATTATAAAATTATTAGGGCCAAAGAAGTTACTAGCATAAGTTTAATTGAACTTCATCGTAGTGTTCAACTTAATCGTCAATTTAAAAGAATAACCTCTACCAAGACTGCTTCTTTTTTCTACTGGTCTAAACAATCTCTAATTTTCAGGGATTGATATCTTTTCAATATCTTCAACAATAATGTTTGTTAATGTGACTCAGAGTTGAATGGAACAATGTTTAGATGGTTTGTCTTAGTTCTGCTATCTTGGATGTGTTTATTCAGAGTGACGTTTTAAATATTTAAATATGATTAATAGAATTGTTGGTGTATGTTCTAATTTTTAACTGGTATTCTGTCTAGACTGTGTTTGCATTGTAATACAGCTCAACAGGATGTTCAGAAAAGACTCACTGCATGACCTACTCACTCCTGCGCTCTCCTATAAACAGAATTTCCTCACTGCATATTTCTGCCTTGGTTTATTCACCTCTGCTCTGACTGTAGTTTAGTGCAAAAATTTTTTTTTTAAGAATTAGTCATCTATAAAACAGGTAGTATGCTAAATTGTCATAACTAAAAGCTAATTACTGTACATGCAACAAAAAGATGTGTTTTTCTTTGTTAACAAAAAGTATATTACAAATGATGGTCCCACAAATTTTAGCTTTTCAAATAGCAAATCAGTTATATCATTTTTCTTTGAGGTATTTATTTGTGGTCATTAAGTTGTTATGGACCGGTTTGTCTTTTTTTACTCAATACCGTGTCTGTTCATATCTATTATTTTTTTTCTTAGAAGGCAGAAGTTCACATGATTTTATATAGTTTAACAGAAAGCCTCAAACAGAGGTCTGATTTGTACTCAACGCCTCTAAGAATTTTAAGCTTGTGTGAAAACATGCCTGTTTTCTTCCTGGTGAATTATAATACATTTAAACCAGCTGCAGTTATAAAGCCACATTAACAAGTGATTGTCTTTGTTTGCTTTTACCTACGGAGTAGATTAGAAAAAATATAGAATAACAAAATAATGATTGTGTGGTGTTGGACAAAGCGGCTCTTTTTTCGCCGTTCATAAGCATGTGTGGAAGGTTGGTGAGAGCAGACTGACATGACACTTCTCAAATTACATGAAAGTTAATTTGAGAGTGAAATTGAATTTAGTTTGGTGAGCTTATTGGGCTGTATGTTTGATGTGTGACTGTCTGTGTGCTTGCCTCAATGTTGGCTGTAGCGTTTTGCTCTCTTCATTTGCACAGAAACCAGTTAAACTCCTCACTAAGAACACAAACCAAACAGTGAATAGAATATGCCAGTGGTTCTGTTTTGTCCTTAACACACTAAATGAAGATATAGGCACAAGCTATCTTTTAATCCTAATGTCCAGTAAATTAACAAGCATTTTAAAAAAATCCCTTGCTAGATCTGAAGACTAAAAAGACATTATAGCAGTCTATTTTGTAAATGTATGTTATTGATCTTATTGTAAATGAATCATGTCTATTTTTTTCAAATTTGACTACATAATGTTTAATACTCAAAACAACATGTTCTCTGGTTTCGTATGTCAAACTTCTCCAATCATTTAGTCCATGTAAAACCCGCCCTTCCTCAATTGGCAAGCTTGCATTTATTTTTGAATGCACAACCCACAAATCCAATCAAAATCCTATGCATAGAACCAAGTCCCCACCCCATCTGTCACTACTTTCATTCCATCACAACTTGAAAAGCTATATTAAACTGGAGTTTTTTTAACAAGTGATTAGTTCTCCACAAGTCCCCCATATAGTAATTTTTTTTCTGAAGTTGTTGTTTCATGTTGACTTAAAGTAAGTGAATCAAAACTGATAATGACTTATCATATAGCAGTTGCGTCAACAGGAGCATTCAGAGTATTTTGAATATATGTCAACAAATCCTAACTTGGTGCTTCAGATAAGCTTGATCAAACAAATGTGCTAAGTTCCCAAAGAAGTTAAAGTAGTCTTAGTTTGAATAGTTCAGACCATCTGCTTACTCTTAAGATAAAAAATTGTAAGATTCAAACTAGTCTTGTCTCAGTCACAAGTCACACAACCTATAAAGCTCAACCATTTCCTTTAGTAATTCACATCAAAAAGAAACTCAGGCCTGCTGGTGATTAAATAGCTGTGCTCTCGAATAACCCTTCTTGGCCTCTTGCTTGTGATCACTGGCAATGGTGAAATGCTTAAGGATTATCCTCTTTGTATTGCTTCGAGGCAGCGGGTGGAAACTAACCCATCACCTCTCACTGATTTTCCTGAGAGACTGAAACTTGCAGAGGCGGCATGGTGCCTATCTCCAAAAATTCAGCCTTCGACTCTGCTGCTTCTTTTACACAGACTATATGTATCAAATGTTATAAAACTTTCCTGTGTGTGTCTCTCATGCTAAACCTACGCCGAAGACGGGTCGAGCACGGCTTTGAAACATCTGGAATATGTAAGATGCAGACATTTTCCCAATCTTATGTCCACTTATTTTTACCACTTTTGTAGAACATGTGGAAATGTCTAGGACTCTTGTAAATGTCTGAGCTTTACATTTAGTGATGTTGACTGGCAGTGAGGGGCTGCCAGGTTGGTCTGAACATTGATTAGAGCTCATTAGAGATGATTAGTGTGGTTCAAAAGATGTTCTGGATCCGGTGGTCAGCAGCATTCAGCAGGGAGTTATGACATATCTGCAGTACTGTGCCAAATCACCCCCTCCCACCTGACCCGTCCCCCCCACCACCGCCAAAGGAAGGGCCAAATGAGACCAGACAGCAGTGCTGATTGGTCACATGGGGTCTAAGGGTCATGCCAGAAATGTTTGCGTGTGTGTGTGTCTCTTCTGATATATGATGTGTGGGGTCTCAGCAGCCCAGCTCAAAGTGGTGTTGCAGTGTACGAGATTAAAAAGCAACATCTTAACTTGCATCCTGAAATATATATCGTGGAGATGACAGCTTGACGAAAAGCCTGAAGACTCTGTCTGTCTGTAGGTACTTGAGGAGATTTCATGCTACTCGGAGAATGCAGATGCTAAAGAACTGAGACGGATTCTAACCCAGCCCCATTTCATGGTGAGTCACAGCAGTGCTGATTCTTTTGTTAATCTCTTTACAATACACCTTAAAATCAACATGAAATCAAAATGAACTCTATTTACTTTCTTAATGCACTTCCTGGTCTTGTTGTGAATAATTAATTTTTGCATGTTATTCTATGTAATATTTAATCAAAATGTTATACCTTTTTTAATGCTGGCGTCACTTGCGTTGGCTATTGGATAAAATAGTAGCCAATAGCCAAATATCTGTTTAGTCATTGTTTTAGCAAACTCACATTGCATCGGGTTTCATTGAGGTACGAAATACCGTCTTTTCACCATCTAATCAATTCCCACTCTAACTTTAAGTATACTGTTGGAAATATGCTTAATTAATCATTGTTTTATTAATTTGTTTTATTTTTATTAATAATTTTATTCAGCTGCGACATAATAAACTGTCTAAAAATTAGAGTAATGACATTTATCATTTAATCATTTAAAAAAAAAAAAATGCTGTTCTTTTGAACTTTCTGTTCATCAAAGCATCCTGATGTACTGTATCATGGTTTCCACAAAAACAGCACAGCTGTTTTTAACTGTTTCAACTGTTTAACAGAAGTAAATGGTTTTAATGATTTTAAGGATCTCAGAGTGATTCTCATTATCACTGCAGTGATTGACAGTACTGCTAACATCAGGAAGTACAGAGAAACAACAAAAGTGGAGTCTTCAAGCTTGATTTAATTTCTGTCAGCAAAACTATTTTTGAGAGCTTAATTAGAGCACTTGTACTTAGTCTTCATGAGTTGGAGCTGTTTATTCGGGATGTTGTCAGCGGTGTTTCACCATCTGAGATTTTGCATTCCTTTTCAGTAATCCTCTTCTATAATCAATGAGCTGTTTGTTAGTCATCTGTGTTCAGAGCATTATTTCTGTGTTCTTATCAGTGGGACAAACAACCTCATGACAGATGAGGCGGAGAGTTTGCCCTTCGCTCCACACTGACTGTTTGTCAGTAAGGTTCATCTAGAGCAGGGGTCTTCAACTAAAATTGCTTGAGGTCCAGTAATTAGCCCTCCTCACCAGCTAAGGTCCGGACTATAAGATAGGTCTACCAAAAAACATGAATTGACGTTTTTTACCAGACCATACCAATCATATCTGCAGGACATTTATGCTCATATTTATAACTTTATAAGACCTGCACAAACATAATTAAAATGACTGTAAAAAGCATGATTTACAGTTCAGATACAAGTTTTAACAAAAACAAGTTTTTTTAATGATTAACTTCACATTTCAGCCTTTAAACGATTTTTTAAGAAAATTGAGGCAAAAGTGTCATTATTATATTCATTTAAACAATTATTATAAATTATTATAGCCTATTAATTAACATATAAATATATATTATACTGTCTTAATTGTTTACATTTTTATAGTGCATTATCTTCTTGTTGATGCACTAGTTCACATTTACAACTCTGGATGTTTGCTGCATAAAAACATTGGTTGATTTTTTACATTGGTCTGAACAAAAATAGCTGAAGGGCTAATTGAAAATGCAAATTCACTCTCTGCCAGCAGGAGGCGCTTTCAGAACAGCAGAAGTATATTGTTTCCCCGGTAACGGCTGTACACAAAGCAGTGCAGCACATGACTTTGAAACTTGCAGCTTTCATATTTATTCAATGAAATCATAGGCTTTTGAAGTTTAATCATCACACTAAATCACAATTCTTGTCTTAATTAAGACATTCTTGTACCATTTAAGACTTTTTATGGCCTTAAATTTGATATAAAACGAAATGTAAGACTTTTTAAGGACCTGTCAACTTTCCTAATTTTTGAGAACGCCATTGTTTTTCACTCACTGAAAGTTTCATCTGTTTGTGCACCGCTCTCTGCCCTCTTCACTGCACATCTGAACCTAGCAACAGTAAACTGTAGTAGCAATCCATGGTGCCATAGGGCCCAAATGGCTCTACTGAGCTGATCTTGATGTGCATGATTTAAATTAGATTTTTTGAAACTTTAATATGACATAATTCTACAGGTTTAACCTTCAGTCAGGAGTGATAGTGAGGGTAAGAATTGTTGATAAGATTATAAATCTGATTCTTCAAAGTGTGTGAGATAAGTGGGAACTGAGAGAAATTATTAAAAAAGTCTTTGCCATGATTCAGAATGCAAGGGACTTATTTGGGGGCTTTTTGCATTACTTTTACTTCCACTTGAAGTACAGAACTGAGAAAAAAATCAGAGGTAAGGAGTCAAAAAGAGCTTATGCATGAGAAATGAGAGTGGGGTGATGTCAGCAGAAAAGAGAAAAAAGCAAGAGAGGAGGGAGGCACCAGCAGGTACTAGCTGTCATATTCCAGCATGACCTTGCCCTCGATGCTTTTCTCACACTCATAATTGCACTCAAGATAGTATGAGATGAACTGGTGAGAAAAAGAACAAGGTTTGTGTCTGTACACACTAATTACCTTGTTTACTTAATGTTACTAAAGTCTATTACATTTTGGTTTTAATAAAGTAAAATTTAAGGGTTTTAGGAAGACAGCCAGTCAAAAAAGCATGATAAACTAAATTTGTATTCTAACATTAAAAAGCGTGGGGTCAGTAAGATTTTTTTTTTTTTTTTAATGGAACAAGTTAATATTTTTATACAGCAAGGATGCATTAAATTGATTAAAATGTGATATTAAATCATTGATTAAATTATTTTCAAAAAAATACTGTTCTTTTGAACTTTCTATTCATTAAAGAATTCTTAAAATATATCACGCTTGCCACAAAGATATTAAGCAAAACAACTGTTTTCAACGCTGATAATAATGTTTATTTAGCACCAAAGCAGCATATTGAATATAGAATGATTTCTGAAGGATCATGTGCCACTGAAGACTGGAGTAAATAGATGATGAAAATTTAGCTTTGCCATCACAGGAATAAATTACATTTTAAAATATATTTAAATAGAAAACGGTTATTTTAAATTGTAATCATATTTCAAGATTTTACTGTATTTTTTTAATCAAATAAATGCAGCCTTGGTGAGAATAAGAGACTTCTTTCAAAAACATGAAAATCTTATCGAAGCCTAACTTTTCCATAGTAGTGTACATTTTCTCAAGAAAATGTGAGGATGCTTGCATGACTTGCTGCTTTGACTGGTTACTAAAGCACTGTGAATGCTAAGGTGATATTAGTTGTTTTATGTTAGTGTTACCTCGCTCAGGTTTATTTTTTATTATTATTGTGTGTGTGATACTCTATCTCACTCTCTATCACTTTCTTTCAGGCCTTACTTCAGACTCATGATGTTGTGGCGCATGAGGTGTATAGTGACGAGGCACTGAGGGTCACCCCACCCCCCACATCACCATATCTCAACGGAGACTCACCTGAGAGCACGAACGGAGACATGGACATAGAAAATGTTACACGAGTGCGCCTAGTTCAGTTCCAGAAGAACACAGACGAACCAATGGTATGAGTTACAACTTTACTGTACATGTACACACACATATATAAACCTACAGACTTATATGCATAGCGTGAACATGATATCAGTTTCTAGTGGTTATGATCCCCCATTTTCAAAGTGTGCAAATGCTAGCGCTGCACATCAGATATCCTGTGTTGTGATGCTTGGCACACATCTTGTCAGCCTGAGATGATGGTGCTGTTGATTAAGCTGCGGTTAGTCAAACTTCCTGAAAGCTTCGTTCTCATCACTGTGGCTTTAAATGAGTTTGTGGGGACTGTTTCAGGGCATCACGTTGAAAATGAACGACTTGAATCATTGCATCGTGGCAAGAATAATGCATGGAGGAATGATCCACAAACAAGGTACATGCACCAGATCGGTTTTCCTTCAAAATCCATTATCTTCAACACTGCTATATAGAGGTCCACTGTCCTTCCAATCTCTCCTGTACTTCCATTATCTCCATAAACACTTCACAAACCCCTCAACCCATGATGGGCAGATTGCACAGTCTCCAAGAACTTGGCAGCAGTGTGACACTGACGTACAAACCACTCACATGCCACACACACATGCCATCAACAACTATCTCCAACATGCATCCTGCAAGCGGGACAGGCTTATATTAATTAAGATCTCATGCAGTTAATGTAATTAAGTTTTCAATTTATGAAGGTTGTAAGACTAGCGACATTTATTGACGCATTTAACATGTTGCTTTTATAACAAATCAGGAACTTTGCATGTTGGAGACGAGATCCGGGAGATCAACGGCATAAGTGTAGCAAATCAAACGGTGGAGCAGCTTCAGAAGATGCTTGTGAGTAGGAACATAGCATATTTCCAGCTGTGCCCTTCTTAAAAGAAATAGTTTACACAAAAATTACAATTTTGTTACCATTTATCACCCATATGTTGTTTGAATTATGATTTTTATTCTTTCATGGAGGCACCAAAAAAGCAAAATGTCCAGACTCACAGACCGCAACTAGTAGCGACTGTCTCTAAAGTTGTGTTCCATTTAAACATTAGAGCCCTGCAAAGTGGAATTCACAGCTGCATTCTGTAAAGTGGAACGGGTGGAACGGGTGTAAAGTGTGTGAGACACGGCCGTTACAATGCAGATATCATCATAACAGTTAAATAAGACAAAAGACACATCTAAAATAACCAAATTGTGTTAATTTTCATATTAAAAATCACCACAGACATTTATCACTCTGATTAATGGTGAATAACACAGAGAGACTCTTTTTATTGTCTACTTTTCCCATGTGTATAAGAAAGAACATGATGAGTAGATGACAAAATTTCATTGGAGTCTCTTAAACAGGCATTAAACTTTACAAGCATTTTGCAGACATAATCCATCCTTTTTTAATAATTAGCTTTTTATTTTTCTTTTGACAGCGGGAAATGAGAGGCAGCATCACCTTTAAGATTGTGCCAGGCTACCGCATACAGCAGTCGTCCTGTGAGGTAATGGCCTCTGTGGCCTTTGCACTGTCCTGTGCTCTGTCTCTGCCACTCTCCTCTCTCTGCAGTGCTGTGGTTTGTCTCCCTGGCCTATCGTGGCCTTTTGTGGTGGGGTTTGATTGCCATGGATTCTTGTGTGACTAACTGCCTGCCTGATGGCTGCGTGTTAACGCTTTTCTCCCAAAAAGCCTCCATCCTGCTGGACCAAAAGGCCTGGCTCATACACTATCGCACACCAATTTCACAACCAAGATACCGGAACCCTTGCTTACATATTGCCAGTGTTGAGGGAAGTTTAGATGTACAATGTGAGAATGTTTTGAAGGCTGTTCATAAACAGTGTTGCTGCATCATTGGCAATTTATCAATGAATCTGTACCATGTTGATTACAGAAATGCATTTTTCATAACACTCACCTTCCATATCACACTACTTAGAGGATGTTGTCATTAAAGTGGTCAGTTTTTACTTGGAGTACCTTCACACAGTAAATCTTCGAAGGAAGATGTTTACATGTAGACAGTTGTGTTGGCTCCCTCTTTTGGTGGGAAGCTGCAATGCGGTCTAATGATCAAACATGTCCCCTTTGGCAACAGTAACATTACCATGCTTTAAAAATGTCTTTTTAATAACTTTAATCTCGAGCAAATCTTTTGGTTTCCCTTACACAATGTCCCAAATTTCTTACCGCAGTGCTGGCTAGTATCCGTTTGCTCTGCTGTTTCGCTGACCTCTGTATCTTATTACAGAAAGAATCCCCCCCCACCTCCAGACAGTCCCCTGCTAATGGCCATTCCAGCATTAACAGTTCTATCTTGGTAAGGATCCCAGGCAACCTCAAATAACAACCCCCTTCCCACCCCCCAAAAATCTCCTAATGTTGTTTGTGATTATTTCACCCCCGTTCTTGCAATCACACCCTCTTAATTTGCATGTTATTAAATGTGTTTAATGACCAGTTTTATGGCTTTGTTTTGTTTGTCCAGTTTGTTTTTATATATATATTACAATAGAATGTTTTAATCTCAATACACATATAACACAAATGCAAAGACTGAACAAGACAGAGTTTCCTAGTTTCCGTTATCTCAGTTCACAAATTGGTGTGCTCTGTGCTGCTGTAGCTTACTCACTCTGACTGCCAGTGTGACTGCCAGTGTGTGGTCCCAGGCACACTGTACAGTGGACGTGGGGTCTACTGTTGTACTTTTTAATTAAATATTGCTCTTTGTTAGTACAAGTGACGTATTGTGGCTGACAGCGAGCACAATGATTAGGCCAAACTCAGTGGAGGCATTCAAAGGATTCTTAGCATAAATAAAAGCATGCAAAAAAAAAAAAGCAGTGAGATCTACATTAGCGCTGCATATGAACTAGGGGTGGGCGATGCAGAGGTTGAGATGATAAATCAATGGAAATTTGTCAAATAATATAAATTTTAAGTTTTGCATTGGTTACTACATGGTCAGGAATGGGACTCTGCTAAGCCCTGTCCCTTTTTAGTCAAACTTTCCTACTAGTGCTTATTCCACTGCAGGTAAACATGTAGAAAAGATTGGATCAGGTTTGGGGGAAAATGTTTTAAGCAGAAAATTATTTCATTAATAAAATATAATATTTTTAAGATATTTAATAAAATATTCATATTATATATCAACATAAACAAGTACTGTAATACATAATAATAATTCATAAATATTTGCTCAATAAATTATTCCATTGAATACATATATACATATATATATATATTTAAATGTAAGATAAGCTGCTTTTACTGGTTTTTCCTGTTTTTAAGTCTTTATACTTCTGTAATTCTTTTTTCAGTAATATTTGAATAAATTCATTAAATATATATTGTCACTGGCCAAAATTTGAATAACATACAATAACAAAATAATAACATTTGCTTATATCGCCCACCCCTGATATGGACCCAGTGGGACCCTCTTGGTGTTCTTCATAGAGGAGGGTTAGTCTTCATCTCATGAACATGCTTGAATGGAGTGTGGTGCTGAAGCTGCTTGCTTGCTCCTTGCTTTCTTGTATGTTGCTGTTCAGTGATTTATCCTCAATAGCCCTTCTTCTCTTTTAACACATGTGTACACATAAAATGAAGTAACATTTGTGGTCCTCCCTTGTGGAGATGCCCCCAGTGGTTTTAACCAGAATTTTTTATGTTATGTTTTGTTGAATGTATATTACTTTGAATTGATGAGTATATATTACTTTCATGAGTCAAAGTCTGCCTTTCCTTTGTAAATGGTCAGTCTCTCCTTCACTACTGGGTTTTGCTTTACAGGACTTGCCGTCAACCATCCAGCCAAAAGGACGCCAGGTGAATAGAGCATCCATCAGTCTTACCACCCTCTATTGACTAGAGCTTTTCCATACTGCTTGTGCTTTGTGCTTGAGATTGAATGAACAAGTTAGTGATTCACCGCTATTAGCATCCTGCTTTCTCAATCAGTTCTTGCATTAACACCATTCACCATCTGATATTGTGATTTTTACATTAGCAATAGTGTTTAGCTGCCCTACAGGCAGACTGACTTGCAGGTTGTAGTGTTATTGCATTACACAACAACAAGACTCTGAATGCAAAGGACTGGTTATTAATGCCTTTTTGTAATTACTAAAAAAGTTTAAATAAATTTCAAGGGCATTATAATTTTAATATATACTTTTAGTCTCACATATGGATTATTCTATGCATTGAACCAGTTGAGAAAATATCAAAAACAAGCTTTGAGATTTGAATGAAATGCAACTACTGTATTTAGAAACATTTTACCATTATTTAATTTTAAAATAAATAAGTTTATTAAATAAAGTTATTTTATTAATTAAATTATTATTTTATATTTATTTATAAATGAATTTAAATAATTGTGTTGTAACTAGTGTGCTCACAGACAGTAGATTACACTAAAGACTATAACAGCTAAGAGATGAAGATACGAAAAAGACCGTTTTCTCAAAAATACCCATTTGAACCAACTTTTTAGACAGTATATCAACTCTTAGACTTTGTTTTACTTTTTTTAATGCTTTATTCCACATAAACCATAAAACTGTTGGCAAAGAATGTCCTAACTATTATTGGCACCCTGGTAGACTTTCAGCTTCGTTAAAGAATGGATCAGGTATTCCTGATTGGTGTCTCTTTCTTATCCTAACCCCATGCAGTCTCATGCTTTTCTACTGGCCCTGGGCTACAGAGTGGTGTGTGTTTCCTCTAATATCCCATTTAGATTACCCTGCAAATCAACAAAGCTGACAACATGAGGGATCAAAGAGCCCATCACAATTTGTTTTTGTAATCTCTACTCCTCGCCTTGAAGCATTGTATCCTGATAGGATGAACAGTAGAAAGGGAGACAGGCAATCAGCAGAGGGCACCATCTGCCAGCACGGTCCATCTGTGTTGGTTGAAGTACGTCACTGAGTGCTGGAAATGATCTACTGTTACAAGTTATGATAACACAGTGATGTGACTGACTTCACCATCCTGCTTTGTTCCTTTTATCAACCCATAACTTTTCCAAACATTAGCCTTTATAGATGCATTTTTCATCTCACCAACCCCTATCACACTGCTGTACTAATGCTGCCACAGTGCTGTGATATTGCATGATGTTTGTAATACTCTCATGCCCTAGATCTCCAGACCTCCAATCAAGGATACATTTTCCATCAAGGTAAGATTTTGAAGAATGAGCCAAATCCACTGCACTGAAAAACTGTTGAAAGTGAAAGTGAAGTAACATGTGGCCAAGTATGGTGTCCCATACTCAGAATTTGTGCTCTGCATTTAACCCATCCAAGTGCACACACACAGCAGTGAACACACACTCGGAGCAATGGGCAGCTAATGCTGCGGCGCCCAGGGAGCAGTTTGGGGTTCGGTGACTTGCTCAAGGGTCTCACCTCAGTCGTGGTATTGAAGGTGGAGAGAGCACTAGATATTCACTCCCCCTACCTACAATCCCGCGACCTTTGGGTTACAAGTCCGATTCTCTATCCATGAGGCCACGACTGCCCCACAAATGCAACCATTTAAGTCCAAATGTAGCAAGTACTCAAAAACAATTACATCATCTGTGTGATTCTTTGAAAATATATGGTTAAGCTTTAGTTTACAGTGTTTGTACTTAAAGGCCCCTTTTAATCAATACTATGTCATTTCTTTTTAATCCGGGAGTCACATACCACTCTACCCTCAGGCTGCAGTTTAGTACTCTACTGCACTAAATGTCCACCGAGGACTCCGTCAAACATAACTCACTCTCCTGCATACTTACATGCATCATCTGTTTGCTGCCATGCTCAGTTTTTATAGCGTGCTGCTTCAGCCAAGCATGCTTCTCATTGCAACCAAAACTTGTACCCTTTACACTTGTACCCTGACCTTGACCTCCTCTTGTACCCTGACCTCCTCTACCAGTCAGTCCTTTCCTTTGTGATGTCTGTCTCTGTAGGGCTTTTCTGACTTCCACTGACCATGTCTCTTCTCAGATCTTTGTACGGGCGCAGTTTGAGTATGATCCGGTGAAGGATGACCTCATCCCCTGTAAAGAGGCAGGGATTCGCTTCAGGGTGGGTGACATAATCCAGATTATCAACAAAGATGACCATAACTGGTGGCAAGGCAAGCTGGAAAACACCAAGAACGGCACAGCGGGACTGATTCCCTCCCCTGAACTTCAGGAGTGGTGAGTTTTGTTCTTTCCTAGAGCAGAATGACCACTTGAATAATTTTATTTTATTTATATGATGGAAACCAGAAGATTGTGATTGGCTGCTGCTGAGGGTAGAGGGAAAGAAGATACTGTACTTGCAAGTGGCTCTCAATACAATTTAAAAGTACTCGAAGACTAATTGATCTTTTGTTTGTTTTGTTCTAGGAGGGTGGCTTGTATAGCCATGGAGAAAACCAAGCAAGAACAGCAGGCAAGCTGTACTTGGTTTGGCAAGAAAAAAAAGCAGTACAAAGACAAATACCTAGCAAAGCACAACGCAGGTAGAGTTTCCGATGGGTTTTCTGCACCTTTCCTCTCTGTTAATACAGGCAACAGCTACATACTGGTCAATCAGCTCTTTCTTATTAGTGATCTGATCAGTAATCTTTATGTGCCCCATAAGCAAGAGTAAAGTCGAATAGTAAGTTTACTGATGTGGGTGTATGATGTCACACAAAAATAGTGGCTCCCAGGGAGATGTACACAATTATTGATTAATGATAAACATTCACTTTTAAGAACTCTACTGCCTTTTTAGCAAATGTTTGTAGATACAAGTGTGGGAAATGCAATGGGATCATTCTTAAAATAGCTGCATTTTCTAGTTTGAGAAGTTTGTAAGATTTTAATCATTCTATCAGATAAATGTTGCATTATGCTATTTTAAGTACAGAAAAAATTAATAATAATTATACAGTATATTTCATATATTGTTTTATATTTTATATTAAAATAAAATATTAAATTGTATTTAGCTTGAGATGTACAGTATTTACAAAGTATATTCTAAAGTTTGGGGATTAAAAAGCAAATACTTTTATTCAGAAAGGATGCATTAAATTGTTTAAAAGTGACAAAAAAAAAGTAATTTGCAACATTTTCAACATTTACCGGGGTTAGTTGGTGATTTTATTGCCGTCCAAATCCAGAATGTCTGTGTTTTTCTCCCGCCACCTGTGTAAAAATCCCGGCTGAATTACAAGGTCGTGTGCCAATTTAATTGCTTTATGAATCCACATCTCTGAGTTTACAGGAAATAGATTCAAAATTCAATGTTTAAATCTTTTTTGACCACTGCTGAATACCGTACAGTAACTGTTGCACTTTAGTGTAATTTGCATGCATATTTATTACTGAAATACTGAAAAAGTATTTACAAGAACAATACTTCATAACTACTCCACCACAGTGAGTGGGAGCTGTTAAGAACAAAAAGAAGAAAAGCACGTAAACATTTGAAATGGTCATTATTATGGCAGCAACAGGTATGCAATAAAAGTTTTGAATATGTATTATATACAATTATATGCATAAAAATATAAACCTAGCAGCTTTATGTTTACCTTATGTAAATAGGAGGTTGCAATAAGTTATTTCTGCTAATCTCCACATTTTTAATGACATCCGTCAATTTGAGAGATAAAATGCAGAAAACCATTTCAATGATAGTGTCTATTTTTAAACTGGAGATTTAATTATCAAATAATAAATAGGATATTATTAAATCTGAATTTATTCTCATTATTCTGAGCATATGACATTTTATTTACTGTGAGAAGCACGTTCCCGAGTTTGTAGAATCACAAAACTCACTTCTCCACTGTGAATAAATGGGCATCTGAATGCATGAGTTTTAACGCTGAGGTTCCATATAAATGTATTTTTACAGACATCCGCAGTAGAAACAGCAACTATCATAACTATATTATGTGTATATTAGTCTGTGCTTTTCAGTGAAAGCAGACTCATGGGAAGGTTGTCAGCAGTTGTTGCAAGAAACGTCTTCATTGAATGTTTCAGACTGTAGTTCAGAGGCTGTAGGGAGTGTCTCTGCGTGTCTACTGGTAGGTATGGGCAGGTAACAGGGTCCTGTGCTGTCTAGCTCAAATAACCTGAGGACCTGACTGCAGCATTTCCACAAATAGCAGGGTGACTTGTGCCAGTACATAGCCAAGTAGACATGTGTCTGATTCTGCTTGCTCTCCCTGACCAAAAAGTCTCTTAAGAGTGCACAAGAGTCTTTCATTTTGCTTCAAGTACCAAAGGGGCTCATTAAAGCCAGCCACAGTGGAAACCTGGGTCGTTATCACTGATGAGCACACCTGCATATGTATACCACTATGCAACGAGTGTGTTTATGCAGGTGTTCTCACGGGAAATGCAAAGGCCGTAAATGAGACGCCCATGTTTTCCGTAAGAGTTTGTGGTTGCTGGTAAAGGGCCAGGGGAGAGAAACAGAGTGTGTCTTTGCTATGAGGAACTCATATGTCACTTTATGTAAATGGATGGAGTTCATTGCTTCAGGTCCAAACCAACACACAATTTTATTAAAAAAATTTTTACAAAGAAATTAATGCTTTAATTCAGAAAGGGTAATTGAATTAATCAAATGTGACAGTAAAACCTTTATAAAAAAGATTTATATTGCAAATAAATGTTTTATGTTTCTATTTCTAAATTAATCCTATTACAGTTTCCACAAAATTATGCAGCACAACTGTTTTCAACATTGACAATAATAAGAAATGTTTCTTAATCACCAAAACAGGATATTAGAATGATTTTGGAAGGATCGTGTGACACTGTAGACTGGAGTAATGGCTGCTGAAAAATCAGGTTTGCGTCACAGGAATAAATTATATTTTAGAATATATTAAATCAGAAAACGGTTATTTTAAATTATTATAATATTTCACAGTAGTTTTGTTTTTACCGTATTTTTGATCAAATAAATGCAGCATTGGTGAGCATAAGAGACATCTTTCAAAAACATTTAAAAACCTTTCTGACCCTTAACTTTTGGTGCATGCTTAGAATTGAGAGTGTTGCAATGTATTTTGGCAAAATATGATTATAAACTTTGATTTATCAGTGTACTAATGGCAATAATTTATAAATAATAATATAAATATATAATATAATAATATAAAATAATTTATATTTTTAGTAAATATTTATATTTATAGTGATATATATTTTTTATGTTATTATTTTAATACTTTTCCCCCACAAAACTACACTCACTGGCCACTTTATTAAGTACACCTTACTAGTTGAACCCTACTTTTGCCTTAATTCTTTGTGGCATAGATTCAGCTGTTATCTTCTGTGTCTTTCAGGTTAACTAATGTCATGGCAGTTGTTTTGAACACAGTCGCGCTGAGAAAGTTAAAATGTCAAAACTGCCAACAGTGTCAAAAATGTGTTGGACAGGCATTTAAATCTGCGTTTTCCTGCTTGCTTAAAGTGTTTCTGGCCTAAGCAGGTCCGGCTGTAGATCTGATCAGATCTGGGCTGCTGGAATCACAGTGTTCTCTGAGCACCCAATCATTTAGGTGATCAAATAGGCTGTGTTGAGCATAGCCCCCTCAGCCATCAGCGGCGGGGAGCGCAGATCAGACATAATCCCTCCTGAGCCCTGTGCCCCACTTTAGTGAGTCTGATTTGAGCTCACTCAGCCAGAGAGGCAGGAAATGGGACTCTTCAGGGTATTACAGCCTTTTTTCAGGTCTTGTCCAAATTCCTCTAGGATTGTTTAATTGTCTAAAACGTTTTGATTATGTAGGGTTTGTCTAAGGCGAGGGGCTTTGTTATAGTTGTGCTTTGGGCTTTTCCAGCTATAATGCACAGGTTCAGATCAGGTTAGGAAGGGAAATAGGAAGCATATGGTTGGGGATTTTCCAATAGGAAGCAGTTGTTGAGGACTTGTCCTTCACAAGGACAATTTCATCTTCGGGAGACTTGGGCCAAAAAAACAACAACATTGCAGCAACAAGTTTATTAGGAAAATAGACCTCTATTTAAAGACGTGTGTATCTACAGGCCAAGAAGTGCTTCTCTCAGTTATTTGTGAAAGCAGAAGGGGGTCAGTAGTGGCTTAGCTCAATGTGTGTACAATTTTGATGTCCTAATAACCCCACCCTTTACTCTGTTCCATCCTAGTCATTTCAGCATTGACACACATGATCTAAATCCACTTTTCATTGTATCGTTAAAAACCTGCTAGATTATGTTTGTTTTTATTTTGTCTTTAACAGATTTGTTCATGCTGCTTGTTTGCACGGTTTGTGCTATATACATGAATGATACATAAAATTCATGCAGAAAGATTTACAGAGTGATCAGATTTACAATTTTCACCTGGCAGATAAAAATTTAACAGATTAAAAAACATAAACAGAACATACATACACAATCAAAAGTTTGGGATCAGCAGGGTTTTTTTATTTTATTTTAATTTTTTTAATAAATTAATGTTTTTATTCATCAAGAGTACTTTAAATTGATCAAAAGTAACAGTGAAGCCACTTATAGTGTTACAGAAGATTAATATTTCAAATAAATGCTGTTTTTTGAACTTTCTTTTAATAAATGTATCTTTAAAGAAGTATCATTATGCAGCACCTTCATCTTGAAAAGATTATATTTTATTTGAAGAAGAATAATTTTTATGTAGCATCGAGAGCTTTTATTAATTATTTTAAATTTCCTTTTTTTTTTTCACCCCATACCTTTGAGATAAAATCTTAACGTATATGTCAAAATATTATGATACCCACTAAGAGAAAATAAACTTTGGTATACAGAAAATTCCAACAATTTAGAGAACTAAATAAAGAGAATGTTCCAAAAAAAAAAAGAAAAAGGTAGTATCATTGTTTCTGCAAAATTAAGCAGCACAGCTGTTTTCAACATTGATCATATGCTTGTTTCTTGAGCTCCAAATCGGTATATTAGAACGATTTCTAAAGGATCATGTGGCACTGAAGACTGGAGTAATGGCTGCTGAAAATTCAGCTTTGCTGTCATAGAAATTAATTATATTTTAAAATAAAGTAGCAAACAGTTCTTTTAAACTGCAATATTTTGTATTATTATATTATTTTGTATAATTATAATTATTATAATTTTTGTAATAACTGTAATATCTCTTGATATTTTTTTCTGCAATTTTGATCAAATAAATGTAGCCTTGGTGAGCATACTTTTTTTTTTCTTTACATAAAAATATATTAGAGACCCCAAATTTTGGAATGCTAGTGTATATACACAGAAACAATTAAGGAGGTGGGTTTAATGGTTGACCCTTGAATTGTCCCTTTAATAAAACACCTAGCAACATTCTAGCAACCGTATAGCAAGGGGAAATATAATGGTACAGTGCAATGATAGAAAAACAATGTGTCAGACACTAGAGATGTTGCTTCGTTTATACTGTGGTAGACATGACTGTCACTATCAGTTGTTAAGAATAATTTGATCTGTCAGTTTGTGTGATAGAATAATAATTTAATGTTAATGTTTAATATTATGTATCTCACATATGTCCACATACAGTATGTTATGATATATAGTGTAACTGTAATAGAACATTACTCATACTGTGACCGCAAAATATAATACTTTAGCAGATTATCAGAAAAACCTCTTAATTCCACACTGTAATTGCAGCTTTCAGATTCCTGCCTCGAAATGCTTGTGCATTGCTGTGAATGTCAGAGGCATGTTTCATTGTTTAGAGCAGCGATGTCTCACACGCTCTGAAAGCGTCCCATCCAGAGCAGCCCGAGCTCACGGATGGCCATCATGTCTCTGTGCTTCGAGCATCACAGCTTTGGGCGTGCTTGTTGTTGTATTTGCTTACTGATGTTCTGTTAACTGAGCCATAACTCAATGACCCCCTCCCCTGTCCATTTTACATGCTGTCTATCTACCAATGGCCTCTGTGCATGTAAGTAACTGTGTTGCTGTGGTATACAGCCTCTGTGCTTAATTCTCTCTTTCTCTGTCTGTCTCTCTGTCTCACTCAACGCCTTTGCTGTGGTGATTTTATTAACCCTGAAACCATCTTTGCCGATTAGCAGTGTTGGGGAGTAACTAGTTATTTAAGTACATTAAATTGATCTAGCATTTAAATACAAAATAAATGTATCTGTAATCTGTTACAGTTACTGAGAAAAAAACTACAGTTATTAAACTACAGTTACTTATGAAAATGTTAACAATTACATCTGAGTATTTTCACACACATACAGATTTGATTGATTTCTTTCCCAAATTACATTTACTGCTCTAAAATACGAGACACCAGTGTTTCAGGAGTTTAGGACACATGCTTATTTGATAACTCTTTTATTTCCTATTTGGGTTTATCCATATGCTTTATTTTTTAAGATTAACTGTTTTTTTTCCCCATGATTTTTCCCCATGATATTGATGCCAACTATTCATGTCGCTATGCAAAGATTTAATTTCAAAAACAGTATCATAGCTATTAAAGTATATCTTGTTATGCTTTTAAATCAGTATTTAACCTCAGAATGATCTCAAAGTAAAAAGAGCTGCTAAAGTCTGATTTTGAGGTGACTGTGCTTTAAAATTAAATTATAAGTGATGAAGGATTCTGAAATTCTAACAGTAATCAGTGTTGAGTACTACTGCAAGGTCAACCCTGCTTGGTTTAAATGTTTTAAAATGATTAACAGTTGAAAACATTTGTTAGAAATTTAGAAAAGTAATCAGTTACATTACTTGAATAAAGTAACTGAAATAGTTACACTACTTATTACATTTTAAATAGGTTAACTTGTAATCTGTAACCTATTACATTTCCAAAGTAACCTTCCCAACACTGCCTATTAGCAACCTCCATTTTTTTTCAATCAACAGAACAGAGATCTTTTGCAGTATGTGTTTGAATGTTTGTGTGGTGTTCATGGTTTTTGTTGTGTTGTGCTTTTTTGTTTTTAGTCTGTATTCTCTGAACACTGTGCACCTATATCCACTGATCCACAGCACGACATGAGGCTTCTCTGTGTGCAAATCCATTAAACATCCTACATATGTAGAGCTGCATACACAAGGTCATGTGAAAGAGGTGTATATGAATCATTTAAGGCATCTATTCAGAGAGGGAGATGAGTGCTGGAATCACATTTCACGTGGAAATGACACAGATGGCTCACGTTTCCCATGGCCAAGTCAACTCTCAGTCTCCTGCACACACAAATGCTATCTCCCCCAACACACCCCCGCATGTACACTGCAGCCAGTTTTACTCATTATGCAACCATAGCACTGTGCTAGAAAAGGCTTAGTGATATACGGTAGCTTTGTGTTAAGTTCACAATAGCAATGATACTTTGTCCTTCAGTGCAGTCAAATTTCAGAGGAATTATCATTTTTAGCCCATCAGCCTTCTTCTCTTTTTTATGCCATCATTACTAGAGACAGCATCTAACTATAACATTTAACAGGTGTCTGTTGCAGTCATGTTCAATTGTTATAATATTCCATAATGTTACTGTTTTTACTGTATCTGTATACAAATAAATGCAGCCTTGGTGAACATAATACTTCTTTCAAAAACATAAAAAAATCTTTCAGACCCCAAAAAACTACAAAGTAAACTCATTTAAGCATAATTACATTATAATGTAATGCAATGGTAATCTAAATGTTAAAATAGAGGAAATAAGCATGCAAAATGTCTCCAAGTTTGACATCGGTGACAAGTTTGAATATGCAGAAATGCCAAGTGTGAGTGGCTGGGATGTTCTCTCAGCTCGGGCTCTGTGCTGCATTTGAACACACTGATACATGAAGCTACTCTGCTGCAGTGGAGATTGAATGTCAGTGAGAGACAGTATCAAATCCCCCATCAGGTCTGTAGCATTACATAAGCAGCCAAAACACATGCTGAGTCCTCATAGTCCCAATGAAAACAGAGAACAAACACCAATAGCATTTCCCAAAAACACCCTCCTTTTCCTTTGTAAGATTCCACGTTTGTTTTTTATCTTAAAACAGCTGGTTTGTTGGAGTCTAATGACAAAAATATACATTTTTTTAAATTTAAGATCAGTCCCTCCCTCCTATTAAATAACAATCTTGTGTTGTTGTTTTTTTAGTGTTTGATCAACTAGATCTGGTCACATATGAGGAAGTAGTGAAGTTGCCAGCATTCAAGAGGAAAACATTAGTTTTACTAGGTGTGTATGTAGATTTTGGTTTTATTCTACATCTTACCTTTGTTAGTTGGCATGAAGCACTTCTCTTACATTTGTGGTTTGTTGTCGACTGGCAGGTGCTCACGGTGTTGGCCGAAGACACATCAAGAACACACTCATCACCAAACACCCAGACAGATTTGCTTATCCCATTCCACGTAAGAAACATTCCCAAATCACTGTCTCTAACAGTCCACGTGATTAGTTACTGCTGAACTGATAACCGCCGACTCATTTCTGCCCCGACAGACACAACCAGACCTCCAAAGAAAGATGAAGAGAATGGCAAGAATTATTTCTTTGTGTCCCATGACCAAATGATGCAGGACATCTCCAACAATGATTACCTGGAGTACGGCAGCCATGAGGATGCAATGTACGGCACGCGGTTGGAGACAATACGCAAGATCCACGAGCAGGGACTCGTAGCCATTCTGGACGTAGAGCCACAGGTGACTGTTTAACTGCCCTCTGCATTTATTCATGAGAGAAGACGGTTGAGCATTGAACTTGTAGGTCATTCCTGTTATGCAGCAATGGTATTGTAGACTTTGAGAAATATGCTCTGGTTGAGTTCAGAAACTTTATTATTTACACAAAGAAAATTATTAATATGAGACTTAATAGGATGGAAATAAAGACCTAAGGTCAGTTAGCCATTGCATTGTGAGAAATTAGGAGTTATCTCACATAACAGTCAACTTGAAATTGGTTTAGATAGTTACAGTTATATTGAATATTATCAGACAAGATGGAATATTTTGGATTGATATAAACCATCTAATACCACAAAACTTTATGAAATCTAATGGGATTTAACAGTATGTTTGTGTTGGATTTATGATGTAATTTCCCTTTATAATGATTTCTGTAGAGAATTGACTGTTATTAATAGGGACATTACAAAAGACAAAAGGATAGTGGTATTAAGACCTAGAATATTTAGTCACTCAGATCCAAGTTGTGTAATTATTCAAAATTGTAATATTTTGCTAAAAGAAAACTGACAAATTTGATTGCATCTTAATCTTAATTTTATGAGTTTAATATCATATCTCAAATATATTAAAAAAACAGTTATTATAAAAAAGAATAGAGTAAAAGAATCACATTTTGTTGCTTTGCAGCCTGAAATGAAGACAGACACAGTTTTTGTTTTATCCAGCTGTACTTACTCAGTGCAACTTATAACATTCAAGTGAAAGATATAACACCAACAAGTCAGAGAGAGAAAAAAAAATCAGAATCACTGAGTTGGAAAAAGGACCGCCCCCTTGTGTCATTATTTTGTTGTACCACCTTTTGCTGTAACTACAGCTTTTAGTCTGTTGGGATACGTCTCTGTCTCTAATAACTTTGTACATCTAGACTTTGCAATATTTGCTGACTCTTTGCAGAACTGCTCAAGTTCAGTTCAATTTGATGGTGACAGTTTGTGGAATACAGTCACAAGTCACTCCACAGATTTTCATGGGGTTTAAGGCTGGGCTCTGACTAGGCCATGCAAGGATATTCACCTTTTTCTCCTTCAATCACTGTGTGCTCAGTTTTGCTGTGTGTTTGGGTCATTGTCATGTTGGAATGTAAACCTTCTCCCCATTGACAACTTTCTGGCAGAGGGTAGCAGATTTTTTTTCCGAAAAGCTCAGTTGTGACTACATGTTGCCTTTCTTGAGGAGTGTTTTTTTTCTTGCAACCCTCCCATACAAGCCACATTTGTGGAGAATTTGTGATCTTGTTGTCACATGCAGACAATGACCACTCTTTGTCATAAATTCCTGCAGCTGCTTCAGAGTTGCTGTAGGCCTCTTGGTCACCTCTCTAAACAGTTTCCTCCTGGCTCTTTCATCCAGTTTAGAGCGACATCCTGATCCAGGGAGGGTCTGTGGTGTACCAAATACCTTCCACTTCTTAATAATAGATTTCACTGTGCTTCTAGGCAGCTGATTACAGTTGAAAAAAAGGCTTTGTGTGCCAATGAGAAGGTGATTAGCTACACCTGAGTGAGTTTACAAGTCATTCTTATGAGGGGGGTGGCCTTTTTCCAACTCAGTAATATTTTTTTTTCTCTCTGATATGTTGGTGTTATATTTTTCACTTGGATGTTATGAGTTGCAATGAGTAAATGCAGCTAGATAAAACTGTCTGTCTTCATTTCAGGCTGCAAAGCAACAAAATGTGATTTATTTTAAAGGGGGGTTATTCTTTTCTTTACTCACTGTGTGATGAGGGCATAAAAATGAACTGCAATAACTTAGTCTTGTTGTGTTCAAATATTCTCAGGCTCTGAAGGTTTTACGGACGGCTGAATTTGCTCCTTATGTGGTTTTCATTGCTGCACCAACTATCACTCCCGGCATGAATGAGGTGAGATCAGGATCCAAAACATGGAGTTCTCAGTATGCCAGAGCAAAAGGATGCCCACACTCTTTTGTGTGAGGATCTACTTTACAAAAGACAAATTCAATTAAATCTACCAACTGAAAAAGCAACATTAAGAAAAAGCTTGTTGGGATCCATGCATGTATCTTTATATTGAATTAATCTAATAATTAATTTTAAAATAACAATGTTCAATTTTAATATTGTTCAATTTTAACATTACATTTAAAACACCCACAGAACAATAGATTATGATAAGTAGCCGGGGTCTTCTGATGAGACTTGCACTGAATGGAATCAGACACTTTTGCGTGATCTGGACAGTAGCTGCTGGTAGCTAGTCTCAAACAAGCCTCCAAATTGTCATCAGTCATGGTAGACCAGTGTTTTGATTTAAAAATCTTCATATGGGAAAAGGCTGATTCACATAAATAAGTAGAGCCAAACAATGCAGTCACTTTTACTTTCACTTTACTGCACAATCAGTCTATTATTTACATCATGTATACAGTCTGTATGTTATGAGAGGATTCGTGATCTTCACTGAACAAAACTATATATATATGGTATAAAAATGCCTCTGATTGGCCATTGCTTTCAAGAAATCAACGTATATGACTGTGGTTGGCGACACTGCTGAACGCTGTAAAAACATGTAAATAGAAAGATCAGTTTGTCAGATCTGTTTTGCAAATATCCTATTATTGCATCTTCAGCTGAGGGTGCTCTTGCTTTCTTTTGAGCATGCTTAGTACCCCTGTAGAACCGGCCTGCATTTACCTAAAGCATATTTAAATGATGTGCGATCTACAAGCACTGCCTTTGTGATTGACCAGTTGGGCACACACCCATGCCATAGCATGTCACCTCACTGGCAGAATAACTCCACCTGACTTCTCTTCCTTCTTTCATTTAGCTAAATCTTTATTTAGCTGGTCTTTCTTTCTTTTTGCATGCACCTTTATTGGCATGTTTTTTTAATTTCTTCTACCTTTCCTAACATCATGCTCAGCTTCCCAGATGGTGCAGGAAACTGCCTGTGAGTATGCCAAGAAGTCAACTAGATCCTAGTGCCTACAAAGCTCTACCCAAAAAGTTTCACTGCATATATGAACTTTATAACTAAGGTCAAATGGACAGATGTCAGATGGCTGTTTTTAAGAAAACCCTTATCCACATCTTAGTACTTACTACCATTTTAAAGTTTAGGGTCAGTAAGATTTTGTTTGTTTGTTTAAAGAAATGAATACTTTTATTCAGCAAGGATGCATTAAATTGATAAAAAGTGACAGTAAAGACACTTATAATTGTACAAAAATATATATTATAAAATATTATAAATGTGATGTTTTCACAGAAATATTAAGCAGCACAGCAGTTTTCAACATCAGCATATTAGAATGATTTCTGAAGGATCATGTGACACTGAAGACTGGAGTAATAGCTGCTGAAAATAGAAAACAGTTATTCTAATTCATAATAATATTTCACAATATTATTGCTTTTTTTTAATAAATGTAGCCTTGATGAGCATAAGAGACTTTTTTCAACAACAACAAAAAAATCTTACGGGCCTCAAATTTTTGAATGATAGTGTACTGTATAGCTACACTAGTACCATACTTCCCAACTCTCCCATCCTTTATTTATTCCTTTAGGATCATAAATCAAATTTTCTTAATTGAGCATATTGTCAGAATTAATCCAATTAATCCAATATCCTTTGAAAGGCCCTTTACTCTTTTACTTACTCTTTTTCTTTCATGCTGCAGGACGAGTCATTACAGAGGCTGCAGAAGGAGTCCGAGATCCTCCAGAAGACATATGCACACTATTTTGACCAAACCATCATCAATAATGAGATTGACGAGACTATTCGACTCCTGGAGGAAGCCATAGACCTGGTTTGCACCACTGGCCAGTGGGTTCCGGTATCCTGGGTCTACTAAAACAGCAAACCCATCAGCCTGTAACCTTCCACCCTTCATAACCTCTCACTGTGCAGTACACCTCTGCAAGAAAAAGAAAAAAACTCATGATTCCAACAGAAGCCCACCAACAACATTGATGTACCTTAAGTGAGCCTAGCCTTGGCCCCTCACACACTACCTAGACGTAGTGTTGTATTAATGAAAAAAATAAAATAAATACTAAATATTGTCATGTCTATATAGCTAGGAGGCAGCATTTTGTAGACTGATTTAAAGAGACAATGTCCTACATGATGCATTTTCCAGCAATTTTTTTTATTTTTTTTTGTGTAGTTTTTCTGCTCATTTTTCTGTTATCACCAGAGCAAAAGTGCAGTTTCCATACAGCAGAATCCTCACAATCCCTTTCATCTGTCCATTAACTCATAATCCCCACATTATCCATGCGGCAGAGCCCAGCTGTTTTAGCACAACCCTCCCATTTGCCTTTTTTTTGGTTTGTTTTTCACGTTTCACCATCTTCTACACGATGGATACTGTCTCTAAAGATGTACATAAATGTTTTAGAGATCTGAATGAGATCTCATGCATGTGAACATTCACAAGTGTCCATGCTGTCAGTGTTAGCTGTGTTCAGACCGTCACCCACAGCAGAAAACATTCCATTCGTCTGGACGAACACATTCAAACAGGTGGGGCCGGTGACGAGGAGAAAAAAAAAGAAGACCTATGCACATCCCTTGCATTTTGGCAAATTTGTAAACAGTTTATTTTTACCAATCATGTAGTAAAATGTGTTTGTAAATGGTCTGAATTTTTATTTGTTGTAAGATTAAGGGGTTTAGGATGAAAATGAGTTCACAGAACTGTTCTGCCATTTCAGAAAAGTGTCGTTTCTGTGGAGTCGTTTGAGGAAGAGGTGCGTCTGTTCATCTGAATGGTTCTGTACATGACAAACTGTTTACTCAAACTGCTCTGTGTAAATGGCTCTGCCGATGATGGAGCAGCTCTTCGGTATGAGTGTTTTTTTTATAAATATATTTCCTTTTATGTGGTGAAGATCTCCTCTGTCTTCTGCTCTGTGTTGCTCTGTGTGAGTTGACGGGGCCAATGGAAAACTTGAGATTTCTCTCAGCAGCTGTTGGTAGGTCACTCCCTGCCCGCTTGACTCTGCGTGACTGCAGTCGGGATCAGTGCCCAGTTATGTGTTTGAGTGCGACGCAGAGTGTGTGTTTGCTGGACTAACTGTACTTTGTCATTCATAATTCTGTATGCAATAGAAACCAAGAGCGAGTGTGAAAAGAGTCATCTTAATATACAGCAACATTTAAAAAAAAAAAAGAAGTCTGTGTTCTTCAAGGCTGCATTAATCAAAAATAGAGTAAAATGGTAATATTGTGAAATATTACAATTTAAAATAACTGTTTTCTATTGTACTATATTTAAAATTGTAAATTATTCCTGTAAACTTTAGTTTTTAGTGTCACATGATCCTTAGGATATCATTCTAATATGCTGATTTAGTGATCAAGAAACATTATTATTATTATCAATTTTGTGGAAACCAAGATAATTTTTTTCATGATTCTTTGATAATTATTAAAATTATGAACATTATTTGAAATTAATTTAATGATTAATGCTAGCTTCCAATTGATCAAATATACATGAATGACATCTTTCACCTGCTGAAGCCCAATTGACACAAAGAGGAATATAAGCGCTTGTCTCAGTTCAGCTGTCATAGAAAGCCATACACAAATGTTTAGAAAAGTTCAGCTGAGGAGACTGACTCATCAAAAACAATGGAATATGAAACCAGAGCCAAATTTTGCATGGCTAAATAGTTTTGCCAAAAATAAGGCAGAAATGGTTGACTAAATAGTCAACTGGAGACTTACCACAAACATAAAATTACACAATCTGGGGTTATATATTAAAAGATTATATATATATATATATATATATATATATATACACACACACACACAAGGCTGCATTAATAACTGCTGCAGTACCATGAGAGCATCTCAAACCTTTCACATTGCATAAAATACAGGAGCTAAACTTGATGAATGCATTTTCTGAGACATGTTTACGCTGACATTTAGATTTGATTTTAAGCACCATTCTCAATGTGGAAGGCCATAATATTACAAGACTTACACTGCAATGTTTAACATTCATTAATGATTCAACAGCACACTTTTTTAAAACTTTGCACCTGGGAGTCATTTTACTATTTATGCTATGATTTTTGTTTATTCAAAGTATCTCAATCACCAGTGAACAAAAATCAGTATTAAAGCACTATTACTAGGTCTCTTCCACAAATATTGTATATTTAGAAGCTCATGTCAGAATATGACAACATCCTTCTGTGCATGTAGTGCTCTGTATAGTGAAGATATATGATCATAACAGTGAAACATTGTGATAAAGCCAATCCATTTGGTTACAATATGAAGAAGCTTATGTTACCAAGTGCACTTAAGCTTTACAGAATAGGACTAATGCATTTTCCAGAACTGGAAACTTACCCAGTTCAATGATCCAAACAAAGAGGACAGCGTGTTATGCCTTCTGGTGAAATGATAGCAAGACACTTTATCAGATAAATCTCCTACACAACAAATGTTACAAAGTTATGCAACAGAACACGTACAAATGTATTCGTACTATAGATGCGTTAAGATGTTTTAAATCAAATCTAGATTAAAATAATGATATAAAAACATCTGTGCCGCTAGTTGCAGTTCTCACAAAATGGCCCTCAGTTACACTTTAGTCTTATTTGCTTAAAACATGCTCCTTTCCCTTCAAGACCAGTTTCCATTCATTTAAAGAGATGATCATCTCCAACTCCATTATATCTGCCAGAACTTCATATTCGACATGAGAAAATCCACCGCCCATGGCAAGATAGATCAAACATTTCATCACAGCCTTAAATCCAAACATTTCCCATACTGGAAAATTACTTCCACTCTTGGATGCACTTCAGTCCCTTTTGGTATTCACCAGACTCTCAAGAGGCATTAATGCAGTTAATCTGGACTTGAAAAAGAATCACAAGAAGAGACACAGTCTGAAGAGCACCAAACAGTCCACGTCCAGAAGAAACCTGACTCTCAGCGAGGTCCTGCTGGGTGCCGTTCCTCAGACCATCCGTGATGTTGACCATCTCCTCCCTCAGTTCCTGCTGTAGAAGTCTGGAGATGAGGCTATTGAACTTGTTCTCTGCAGTGGAATACTCAGGAGGAGATGTGGTCAGGTTGAGCTCCGGGGGATCCAGACAGGTGCCGTTCAGGTGGGCGTAGACAACTTCACTCAGGTCCAAGCCAGCCACTGAGGATGGAGATGCGCATGGAATGTCCCTTACCAACTTATAACTCTCCATCCACTCCCTCAACCACTCCAGGTCGCAGGTACACTCCCAGGGGTTTCGAAAGAGATACAGCCGGCCGATGAAATAGATGGGCTGGAAGACGGAGAAGGGCAGAGATGTCAGATTGTTGCTGTTGAGATGCAGCGTGATGAGGCTTGTCAAGTTCTCAAAGGTGCCCTCCTCGATATAGGACAGCCGGTTCCGATCCAGGTACAACACCTCCAGCTCCACCAGGTCACTGAACCATGTTTTGGACACATTGGTCAACACGTTCCCACCCAGATTCAGCATTTTTAAGTTCCTTAGGCCCTTGAAAGCCTGTTGGGGCAAGTCGACCAACAGGTTATCGTTCAGGTAGAAGTTCTCCAGATGCACTAGATCTTTGAAGGCCTCATCGTGTATCACGTTTATGCGATTCTCCTGTAAGTTGAGGTACTTGAGGTTGGTGAGGCCCAACAAAGTGCTGTAGGCCACCGCTTCAATCTTGTTGCGCTCCAAGTAAACGTGTGTGAGGTTTTCCATCCCCCTTATGGCCCCGGGAACATGTCGAAAGTTGTTTTGGAAACACAGCAGTTCCTTCAGGGAGATTTGCTCCAGGAAGATGCGGTCTGGCATGTTGAACAGGTTGCAGTCAGAGAGGTCCAGGCGCACCAAGCGTTTGATTGCTGTGAAGGTGCGAGTGTGCAGGTAGCGGATGTGCTCGTTGTGGGCCAACTTGAGTTCCAGCAAGTTGGGCAGCCCTTTAAATGCTCCCGGCGTGATGAAGGAGATGTTGTTGTGGTTGAGCGAGAGTGTCTTGAGTGAAGGCAGGGTGCCAAAGGCCCGCTCAGACAGAAACTTGATGCTGTTCTTGTCCAGGTTGATGGAGGACGCCTCGCAGGGGAACTCTTTGGGCAGGTCCATCATGTTGACGTGGTCACACAGGACGCTGCAACTCTTCTCCTGAGTACACGTGCAACTGGGAGGGCAAGAGCGCGTGCAGGCCCACAGGGCCAGGGCATGAGGGGGGAGGAGGAGGAGGAAGTACACTGGCGAAAAGGGAAAGAGATGGGTTAGAGACAAACTGTCATCTTGTCAATATGTTCATTAAGGTTTTGTTTTGAAATATTCAAACTAAATATCAGTCACACATTGCATGTAGGTCATTCTACCAAAATGTTGACATTCTGTCTTTCACGCAAACATTGTTTAATGTAACACCAATGACAGATTTAAATAAACCATATTAAGAAAATAATAATTAAATGTAAATAAATAACCTTTTTAGCATGGTATGAAAATTACCATGTTTATACCTGAACAGCTGCTTAGGAGGTACTCTTCTAATTTTTGTATTTTCAAAATACTATTTTTTTTAACACTGTTAAGGCTAATAACAAAAAATTAAATGAATGAACAAGCATTCTTTTTAGATTATTTATAAATGGCATAAAAGAGGCATACCAAACCTACTTGATCAGTTAAAAAAAAAAAAAAAAAAAAAAAAAAAAAAAAATCAAAACATTTCATATTGAAAGTGTCAGGCAGAACGAAGCCTTCACACATAATTTTTGACTATTTGAAAAAAAAAAATGGAAATGTCAGTATTTTCATAATTTAAGAGTGAAATTTCATCACACTGAACTATAAACAGTCATATTGATGAATCTGTATTGAATGCCCCACTCCACAGGTTTATACTAGAACTACATGGTCTATATTGCAGAGAAATATTGATTTTTGACAAAAAGCCTTTCAGATAGAACTTCCAGGACTCTTATTTTAATTATACAAAAACAAAATGCTAGTCATGCAGCATAAGCAATCACTTTGAAAATGAGTCATGCTCGTTCTTCCAGCAGTTACGGGAAGATTACAGAGAGTACAACCAAACACTGGAGGAATAATTTAATGTGTGACCTCCCTCTGTCCTGCATCTGCTCCACACACTGAAAATATGGTGATTAAGAAAGGACAGATTAGAGATTACACAAACACACTAGGTTTTGTTTGTTCCCTTAAATTCCTATCACTAGAGATACTGCATTTGAGGAACATACTGTAACCACAATTTAAAATTGAATCAGTTGAATTGAATAGATTGTTTTTAGCACAGTGGTTTAATTACACCTGCTCATATCATTGAAGAAATACAACACTGACGACACCAAGGAACATTAATCAACAAAAATCATAGACTTACCAGCAATAACGATGAAACGCATCACTGGTTCCTCTCAACTGTGGATTTTTAAGATAAATTAACCAAGCATTTCCATTAAAACAAAGCAACGATTAGGAGATCTTCTTGTTGAACATATAATTAGCAAGAGAGGACAGAACATTTTATTGATAAAATTAAATCAAAAATCCCAAAGTGTTAAATTATTTCAAAATATCAGCACTTGCCCCAAACTACTTACCGGTCAAGCATGTTCGGTAAAGGTTCTCCTGCACAGACAACTAATAAAAGTTCATCCATAAATTTGCCCACCATGACTATGTCTGTACTGCTTCGCTTCAAGAGAAAATATGAATGTTTGTATGTGCACACATCCACTATCATCAGCACTCCCCTTCAGAAAGCCATCACTTAATGGCAGAAAAATCCTGGGATTATAAGCGTTTAAAGCAGTACTCTGAAATCAAAGCGAGCAGAAATGACCCGCTGGGCCTCAATAGTACATACAGATTACAGGCTGCAATCTCCTTATATAAACCGCTGGTCATGAGATACTGTAAACGTTTCAGGAAACATCTGCAAGTATAACACCTTTTTATTAGAGACCCTTCTACCACCTGGATTTCATTTTAGGGGACACTTTTCAGTTGGCATTGAGAAATAACAGAACGTTTCATTCTTTTTCCTTTTTTTTTTAAATAGGACTCATCAGGCTTCAGCAGTGTCATGTTTAGATGAATTATTGGTAAACATTAGGATTTATCAAAAATTAGAATGGGTTTATACATCACAAAAACAAAATCAGTCCAGTCCCCAAGTCTTATTTTGCTGTATATTATTACAATTTTCTTAAAGATATTAATAAAACACAGCATGTCAGATTCAGAATATTTAACATTGAATCAACTGGTGTTTTGGGGTGTTTAATTTTTTATTTAATTTTAATGCGAAGTTTGACACCATGAGTTGAGCTACTGGCACAGTTCACCCTGAAGCATCTGACACACGTTCCAACTACCACCTGCCGTTTTAGGAAGAATGCTTCATTTAATAATTTGTGTAGTCACATTGTTTTATACAATGGCAGTTCATCAATATGTATATTTTTATATATATTTTCAGTCCGTCTAGATCCTAGACCGAATTTCTGCCACATGAAACGCTTAAGAAATCATGCTTGCTTGGAAGGAATTTGCATCAGAAACTTTTATTTTGGTAAAATCATACAATAAATGCACAGCTGAGTCATCTCATGCAGTGCAGAGCCTAGAAGCTACGACATAAAGCAAATACTAAATCTAAGGAGCTCTGGTGTGCTCTCAGGAAGCCAACTATTCTCCTATTTCCATCTGGATGAAGGACAGGGGATGTGATTTCAGTGTTTCCAATACACTTTAAGACTTATTGCTAGTGTGGATACTTGCAGCTTCTCCTGAGCGGACTAATACCAGAGTCGCTGTATATGTAAATACAATAGAGATCAACCACATGTTCAAGGTTGCCATGTGCCAGACATTGACAGAAACAAAACTTCAACAGAACAAATGCCAATCTGTAGGACAGAAAAAAAGCACACATTTGGAGAATCTGGACACTTTTTGCACTGATACTTATTTATTTTTTTACAGCTTTTTTTTTTTTTTTTTTTTTTTGAATCCAAACCTTGGCATGTTTGGTTTTTTTCCTCCCCCCGCCCGTTTCCAATTTTGAGAGCCAATTGGTAATTCCATAGCGACGTGTTGCCATTAGGCCTTTAACAGCTGTGGAAACTGACCAAGTCCATTACGTCTGAAACATTAAAAAGCTCACGCTACCCCGAAATACAGAAATTTTCCACGCATACAGGTGACATTCAACATTCAAGTGCCAGTGTTCACGTATTGTCTTTTGGTCAAGTTACTTGAAACTTTCAAAGAATCACTTTGAGGCTTATAAAAATAAATATTTCTCAAAAAATGCTTAATAAATTACACAAAACTAGCAGCAAAAGTAGAATCTAGAAATCTGTGTGCAAATAGCTAAATTCCCCACTGCTGATCGCCCTGGTCCCAAATAAATCCTGGAAAAATAGTGAGAACCCTTCCCCTTTTGTAAACAAGCTGCGTATCCTGACACAATATTTGGAAGCTTGAGGACATGCACTCAAGACACGTATATATATAAAACTCGAAATGTGCAATAAAAGAACTTTGTAAAACCTGATGGGCACAACGTACATGGGCCTAGACCTAACTAAAGTAGCACCATTCAACTTGAAGTTCTTAATACTGTCAGTGCATCTGCTTGAATTCATCATTAAAAAAAAACAAAAAAACAAAGAAAGTCAAGGCACACCTCACTTGAGAAGAAAATCTATTGCACTTGCGATAAATGCCTTATTTCTCCTCCACTCGAGCGCTTCTGTCCTTTTCAAGAAAAGAAGCAGTAAACTGGCTCCTTGGCCAGTGGTTTAGTTCACATCTAACCAGATGAATTTCAGGAGCTGACAGCATTGATATACCTGGTGTCCGGCCTCGCGCACAACCGCGGGACTCCATACACAAGCTAAAATGGTGGCCTGTCTAACTGCACTCGCGTCAGGCCCAACGCAAACAAACTCCCAGTTTGGATCCGCCAGTGCCTCAAAATGAACTCTCACGCTGTCTCTATGAAAAAGGGAGCCATGCCTGCTGCGCAGCTTGAAAAGAGAGGACGTTTGTATTAAAAGAAAGCCTGCAACAGTTCATTCGTCTTCTCTCCTTGACCAAAAAACAAAACACTAGCATGCGTATGTGACCAAAGCGGTCATGTAGCAAAGGCACGGCCGCTTTGGTTCTGTGGTCCGTTTGTAGCCATTTGAACTTCGCTTTCAGGATGGCAGGCATTTTTTGTTTTGCTGACATTTGTAAAGAAACATTTTATCAAAAAACCAATACCGATTTTTCAATAAAATCGCATCTGCTTCTCTAAAATGTTGTTTAGAGGAAGAAAAGTAGTAGTTAACAAAAAATGCTGCCCACTTCGAGTGGCTAGCATGTGGTTCTTACTAGCTGCCGTAACACTGTCAAGTCAATTAAAACAAATTGAGTAAGAAGTTCCAGCATTTTGAATTTTCAAACACTGAGTGTTTCCAATATTTCGTCATGAATATCACAACTGGAATGGCCTTTTCAAGACAACCATATCCCTAAAGAGGCGTCTCTGCAGGATAGAGTGAGCAAAACAAAAAGTCAGTCAGACCGATTTGTCCCTTGTGACACAGATGCTTCACAGAACGGTTCTAGCAAAGCGCCTGTGATGTGTTTTACTTTGTGGCTTGTATTGTTGGCTTCATGATATTGGTGATAATTTGAAGTTCAATTGGAACAGCGACTCACTGAGTCACATTATCCCAGTATTTGCCAAGGTTTGATTAAGTACAAGCTTTCAAATACCTTTACAGCAAAAAAAACAAAAACAAAAAAAAAACATTGCTCTTGGCCAAGTTCACTCAATGAAATTAACAAAACTAAATTCCTGTCTATATTCAAAAAGGCACAGTACATTCACATAGAAATGATCCTCTTTTTTTTTTTTTAAACAAAGAAAAAGTCAGAAATGAAGGTGCTGTAATAGATCAAATACACAAGTGGGCATCCTTGTTATTCTGCTCCGGTTTTGCCACAGATCAGCTCCCTTTAGAATGTGGGCAGAGAATCACAGCGTGTAATGTACCGAGTTCATAAAGCTACACAGGGGGTAGAGTCTGGCTATGATAACATGTGGTTTCCGTTCAGGTAGTTTGGCAAACGTACATTTAGTTGCCCCACCAGTCCACCTGGGCGTAGTTTCCTCCATAGTTTCCATAGTTACCCCCATAGCTGTCACCACCGAAACTCCCAAAGCCACCTAAAATGGACAATAAATTCAGGACTGCTTTCAACAATTTCCACTGACTTCTGATTGGTTATTGTTAGTTTATTCATCTAGGTTACATGTTAACATTTATACGTATACATGTATGCATACTCATACATCATATATAAAATCATAAGATGTGGTTTGAAGTGAAACTAACCCTTATTGCCTCCAAAACCTCTGCTCCCTCCATGGCCACCAGTGTTGCGAGCACCACGGTTGGCGAAAGCACTGCCGCCCCCAGCCATCTGGCGGTAATCCCTGGCCCCAAAGCCACCAGAGAACCTGCAGAAGAAGAGTAACATCATGAATCTGGAAAATACACAAACCCATTGGGAGATCTGAAGAGCTTGGATGCTTCCGTACCTCTTGGGGCGTCCACGGTTGGTGCTCTTATGCTGGTGCTCGTAGGCTAGGTTTTCAAGCCAGGAAGGCACTTCCTGTTTGGCCTCCACCAAGATGTCCAGCAGATCTTTTGTGATGTTGCTGTTCTTATCATTGTAGAAGGATGTGGCCAGACCTGAAGATAAATCAAGAATTCAAACAGATGTTCTGGCAAAAATGAGAAATTCAAGATATGAAACGATAGCAAAACTCACCAAGATTTCCCACACGGCCTGTACGACCGATGCGGTGGACGTACTCCTCAATGTCACTAGGCAAGTCAAAATTGATCACGTGTTTCACGTTGGAGATGTCAAGGCCACGTGCAGCCACCTATCAAGACAAAAACAACCAGTTAAGCAATCTTGAGGAAAACCACAGGCTTCCAGTGCACGCTCAGACTCTACTCACAGCAGTGGCAACCATGATAGGGCAGCGCCCAGAACGAAACTGGTGGAGTGCTTCCTCACGATCACGCTGAGAGCGGTCGCCATGGATACTGGTGCAGGCATAGCCCTCACGATAGAGGAAGTCCTCAAGAGCATCAGCACCCTTCTTAGTCTCCACAAACACCAGTGTGAGAGAATCCTTGCCTACAAAGGCAAATGGTAAGTCGCTCTGGATAAAAACATCTTGCAAATGCAGAAATACTTTTGTGATTTTGTAAGCTTAATTATCTGCACTGAATGCAATATTAGCCACAGCTTGCTTCTTTACTGTAGTCAGGTTTTGGCATGATGTCCATTAACACACAAGGATGAAACTGTAGAGCGCACTGCCATTAAAATGTCCCACTACGTGACTTCATTCCCTCCCTTTAAGCTATTTAACAGCAGCCTTCTGCTACAGTCTTAGCTTAGATCATGTTGGCATGGTAGCACTGACCATTGAGACTTATCTAAAAGCACGGGCGTCTCAGTTGCTATGGATATACGTCTCCAAGAAGCCAGTAACCGTTTCTACATGTTTACTATCCTAACAGCAATACCCAAAGAACACACTACATCTCTTTAGTATCACATTTAAAAATAACTTTAAAAACACTCAGATTTAAAGGGCTCATATGATGCTTCTAAAAAGAACATTATTTTGTGTATTTGGTGTAAAGAAATGTGTTTATGCAGTTTAAGGTTAAAAAAAAAAAAAAACACATTTTCCACATACTGTACATTATTGTTTCTCCTCTATGCCCCGCCTTCTGAAATGCGTCGATTTTCACAAGGCTCATCGCTCTGAAAAGCAAGGTGTGCTGTGATTGGCCAGCTATCCAGTGCATTGTGATTGGCCGAATACCACAAGCGTGTGACGGAAATGTTACACTTCTTAACATATTGTGATGCCCTGTCCGGCCGAAGCTATGAGACAAAAACATAAAATCCATTATAAACATGATATAAACATGATCACGGATCAGCTCCAGGCATGATGAAGCAGATATCGTCCTCTTTTGGAAGGCCAAACAAAGTAGTTTCGTTTTCACAGTGAAACACACAGCGTCTATACGACATGGTGGCGGTGGCAACAACAATACTACAACGAGAATAAAAGGTATGCCTTCTTTCTTTGCGTGAACATCTGAGCGGCATTAAGCAAATCAGCCCACATAGTGACGTAGAGATGTGGGGGCATGTTAGAACGAGCCGTTTCAGGGGGGCATGAATGAGTCTCAACTTTTATAAAGAATAATTTTTGGATTTGAGACTTTAGTCTTTGCAACTTTACAGATCTTCTTTATTCACCAAGAGCTTGTAACACTCCAAAGAGAAAGGAAAATTTGAAAATCGCATCATATGACCCCTTTAAGATGTTTTTATTAAAGTATTTTTATTTATATTTGTAAATAAAATGAGTTATTCAAAAATAAATGGTAATAATTCGGCATCTTCTGACTCTTCCCATAGCACTACTTGCAGAACTATTTTTAAAAACTAGTGCTATAACAATAAAATCTATACACCCACATATACCATCACACGGAACTTGACCAAGTAAAACAAGCCATCGAGGATCCCATGACATTGAGAAACAGTAGACGAGGAAAGACATTTTACCTGTTGCATTGAGCAGGTCAAGGAGGAAGGAGCGCTTGTCATTCTCTTCCACCCAGACCACCTTCTGAGTGATGTTCTCTGAGGTGGAGCCCACTCGGCCCACAGCAAGGAAGATATACTCCTCCAGAAAGTCACGGGCCAGAATTTAAAAAAAAACAAAACAAAAAAAAAAAAAAAAATTTCTTATGAAATTAAAGAGTTCCTTATTAAAATCAAAACTTTCATTTAAAGTCCAAAATGAGACTCACTGGTAAGCCTCATATACGCTTACCTGGATCTCTTTTGGGAAGGTGGCGCTGAACATCATGGTCTGGCGAGCACCTTTTGGAGGCATGGTGTCCTGTTCCACGATACGTCTGATCTGGGGTTCAAAACCCATATCGAGCATTCTGTCAGCCTCATCCAACACCAGGTATCTATAAAGAAGTTATAAAGTCATTTTTCTGAACCAAGATGTATTTGAGGTCAAAGAAAACTTAATCATTCTAGCTTAGAATCATACTAGCTTCACTTACTTGCAGTAGTCTAGGCCAATCTTGCCCCGCTCCATCATGTCTACCAGACGCCCTGGTGTGGCCACTAGCAGGTGACAGCCTCTTTCCAAATCACGGATCTGCTGGCCTATATCTGCACCTCCATACACCACACACGGGCGCACTCTGGAGCGGTAAGAGAACTGCAGAAGATGGCAACAAAATTAGTTAAGATGAGATTTAAATTGGACCAACTTTTGCTAACCTGTAACTGGTTTACCAGAAAGATATACCTTTCTGGCCTCGTCATAAATCTGAAGAGCAAGTTCTCTGGTTGGAGCCAGTACCAGAGAGATGGGAAACTGCTTACGACGGACGTACTTCCCATTCTCCTGTGAGAAAGACCAAAACAAAATATTTTCATGACAGAAGCAGAAATGCTTTCCCTCATAAGACTCTTTGCCCAGCTTTAGGCCAGTAAAGAGATGTATAGTAACCTGGGTGCTGGCTTTGGTGGCCTGCAGTGCCTCTCCAGGTCCATCAGTGTAGATCTGACTGAGCACAGGAAGTAAGAAGGCTGCAGTTTTCCCCGAACCTGAGAGAAAGGGGCATACACACATGATGAAGTACATTCTCAAATTACTCTCCACTGCTCATCCACATGGGACAGCCAAAGCCAGCTTGCACATTAAACCTGTTCAACATTGCGGTTTATTCTGGAAGATAGGAAGTGGTCATCTAACTCACATGTAAAGGGGACACAATCCTAGATAGAAAATGTTCTAAGGTAAAGGTTCTAGAAAATATGCTGACAGATGTGAGTGATTCAAATCAAAGCAATACAAATGTCTACAGAAAACATCAGTTTATCATTCTTACTATTTAAGAATGATACAATTTATTACATTTATTTTCCTAATAAAGTCACTGTAGAGTAACGCCTTGAAAAACATTAATTCAATTATTCAAATGGCATGAACATGGGCTCACACAATTACTCATTTTATGAAGTCAACCAAAAAAAAAAAAAAAAAAAAAAAAAAGCATTCACTTAATCAGCGGGTCGATGTTTATGTAAATGACCCACAACACAACGCATCATCAGTGGTCTTTGCAGTTTCAGGTAAGTCCAGCTAAAACTACTGACACTGTCAAAAAAAATAAGTAACAAGTAGTATCCTACTTTCAACTGGGATGCAATTTTAAATAATTTTTCTCCCACCTGTTTGAGCACAGGCCATCAGATCCCTCTTTGCCTTGATGATGGGGATCGCATACTTTTGAACAGGAGTAGGCCGCGTGTAGCGGCTCAAGGTAATGTTGCCCATAATGATCTCGCCCATGTCCACATCATGGAACTGAAAAAAAAAACAAATAGAAAACATCATCCACCTGCTGTAGCAGCCCTCCACTTTATTTGTTTTGGCACTTGATTCAAGAAAGCACTATGATTATTAGGGCTTACACTGTCAATATGCCCAGGACTGTTTGTTCCAGTGGCCTCCACAGGAATGTCATCATACTTCTCAAAGTTAATCCCAGTGTTGCTCGCAGAGAACAGCTCCCTGTCGTTTGGGGGGGGCAGAGGAGAGACAATATCTTAAATCACAGAGACAGATGGACTCAGGAGACAGGACACACGGTGCGATAAGCAGTGGGCCACTTACTGTTCCAGACGCTCGTTGGAGGGCAGTGGCTTTGACCAGTCCTCTTCATCTCTGGATTCTTCAACCCAACGACTGTTCCCTCCTGTTCCTCCTCCAAAGCCTCCACGTTCATACCTAATAGGAAACACTTTTTTTATAAAAACATTGTAGCACAACACCATGAACACCCAATTTTTACATGATCTATTACTTCTGAGCACACTGCATTGACAGGCTTAGTTAATCACCTTATTGTTTAGAAAAGTAATAGGTATTTTATAGTAATGGATATCACCTCAACAAACCACACAATTTGAGGCATCATTTACATTCATAAAATGTGTGGCAATTTATGCAACAAAACACAGGGGTAGCAGATAAAACCGACACAACATACCAGCAGAACTTTTGTCAACCAGTAGAGGAATTTGGATGATTACCAATATCTTGGTTACGCTCATGTGACACTGCAATGCCATGCCATGAAAAAGTTTATCATTTGCATCAATTTTTAAGCAATTTCAAGTGATTTAAAGCACTTTGTCCACAGTGTCAAAAGAAAGTTTGCAATTGCATGCTAAGTAGATGGTTTCTGTGCACATAAAACTGCCGGTCACACACACCATCAGAGCACAAACGTGTCAAAATGCCCATCTTAACGTGTAGCCTCAAACACAGTCCTTTATGTCTTAAGTGAACGTAAACAGTTGGGAGGTTGAGAACTTTTTACTTACAATACATAGGCTAGTATTAGATTTTGCTGTATTATTACAACAAGTGTTGAGAATTGGTGAAATTTCAATGGTATCTAAAACAACTTTGTTACTGCACTCTTCCTCACCTTCCTCTTGAGCCAGCTCCTCTATCATTGAAGAACGCAGACTTCCCTCTGTCAGTACGCCCACCAAAGCTAGTGTAGGCATCTCTGTTCATCACAGAGTTCCAGCCTCCATCTTTGTTCTCATAACTGACATAACCTGCAATTTCATTATGTCAGAGGATTAAAACTGGTACATCTTGCAAAACAATCACTCTATCATTTTAAAACTCTGTAAAACTCTCACCTGCATTATGCATTGGCTGGTTGAAGGGACCACCATTCCTGTTTCCACGAAAGCCACCACGTCCACCTCTGTCATTACGAGGAGGTCCACGGCCAAAGTTTGCAGTCCCATTCACATGACCATCATGGTACCCATTGACAAAACCATTGCTACGACCGCCGTCCCATCCTGGAGAATCTTTCAAAAAGGGACAGACAGGTAGAGAATGTAAGGATATTGAGGGAATGGCTCTAATTTATAACTTAGCTCAAAGCCAAGACTGGTATCAGTGATGGTTGAGTGAGCGGCAGATGTGAAAAAGCCAGTAAGCAATTTGCTCCTTCTGCAACAAACAGAACAATTCAAGTAAGTTGAATGAACCAGACAAACAGGTTCATGGCACTGCTTAAAAAAAAACAACAACAAAAAAAACAACAGCTGATCAGGCGCACAGAAAGAACAATGGGGATTCTTTGGGCAAAACTGGCACTCCTAGTGCTTACAAAACCATATGAAACAAAAACAACCTGTTCGGTCATCCCAGTGACTCGCCCAACTATTCCTTTCTGAGAAAAATCCAGTTTAAGGAACAAAAAGCACACACACTCCAAAAATGATAGAGCAATGTACTTTAACAAATGAGGTTGTGATCACACACAAAAAAGAAAAATCTTACAAGCACTGGAGCCTATACAGATGAATCACCACATAAATGGGTGATCATTTTCTGTCCGAAAACCGCCAAAAGCAGGCCAAGCCATGCCACGGTCTGATGCTCAAATTTACCACAGCGATCAGCCCAGCTGATAACACTGGCTACATCCTCGCTTCCGTCGGTGGCTACGCTGCTGTCAGTACGCGCAGGAGAGGCTGCAAGTGACACACACACAGAGAAATTAGCCAGGACTGCGCTCATGCATATGCATACCCACGCTTCATTACTCCAGCATACAGAAACAGGCCAAAAACACAAACAACTTGCATATCTAACTTCCTCATATCTGATGTGGTTAAGCCACACAACCAAACATTAGCTTTTCAAACTTAATTGAAAAGAGCACAATCACTGCTGACCTACTTGCTAATCAGAAAGCCAAGACATACTGTCAAAAAATAATGAAGAATCATCAAAAATACTATTTGTGGCAGGCAGTAAATGCAAAAGTCAAAGTAAACAGCAAACAATCACTTAAGTGAAATAAATATTCGCCTACGTAGTCTTACAACAAACGTGAACTTGAAGAAAAAAAAAGCATCAGCGTTGATCACAGTGTCTCTTGGCAAGTATGAAACCAAACAATTGACGTGGCAGCAGTAAAACGTTAAAGCTCAGATCAGTCGATCTTGGGCTAATTGGAGTGAACAAATTATGTTGTGGTGTAGTTAGAGATGTTAACGTGTATCACTTAGTATTTAAAAAGAACACCGACACGATTAAGCATGCTATTGACATGTAGCATTAGAACATGTCAGGAACAATGTCCACAAACTTCAGGGTCTAGTTAAAATGCAGTGATGTCACAGAGGGCAGACAGGAGAACAGAGGGATGATGCAGAAATCACATGCATGAAGATATACCACATCGGTCTGGCCAGCCACTAGTGTAGGTGTGATAAAACGAGAGCTCCTGGGATGGATACCTCTGGGAACCTAAGCAGAGGCACAGGGCACTTAAAAGCAACCATTCCTTCACAACGGAGGAGTGTAAGAGCAAATCAGGACGTTTTGAATAGTTACCGGTCCTAAAGTCATTCCATCCAGTTGGATAGTTATGCCTGTGTCTTTGGTTTCCCTCAGGGTGCCAACTCTGAGGATACTGTTTGGGAGAAATTGATGGACAGTTTCATAATGTCAGAAGACAGCAAAATACTTAAAAGTATTCAAAGGAGTGTGTGTGCACACGCTATTGCTTACAAGCTTCTTTCCCATTTGTTCACATTTAGAGAGTCAATTAGAAAAGAGAAGAAAGGAGAGGAATGCAAGCAACCGCAGCTGCCGGGTAATCACAGGGAGCAGTCGGACAAAGCCAATAAAGCATTGTGGCCTCAGAAATGGCTCCTTCAGTTTCATAAAGTGTGAGGTTCACTCAACACTCTGAGAACTGACTTTAAACGTCTGGCCCCAAAGTACTGGCTCTGAAGGCATGGAATTAAATTTTCATGCATCTTGGAAGCAAAGCACCTTCAGAAGAACCTGACCAAGACTTACAGCTCTGAACTGGTGCCACTGAATAACCGCTCTGTCTACCAGAGGAATAAGCATTTCCTGCTGTGAAAAAACATGAAGTCAAAGTGCAGAAAAAACTCAACAGATGATCATAAAGCATTGATTTTAAGATGGATCTATAGGTCATTCTTAAGTGATGAAATGGAGTGGCTCACATCAATAAAAATGGGAAATTATTTACTGAAATAAAAAAATTATATATTTTTTTTTGAATAGTCGCAATAGTCCAGGTTTTTTAACAAAAAGCCCTGAAACAGTGAAATGTTTGTCTGTCAAGTATTTTCACATGACAGTTATTTTGAATTGTACACATCCAAGAAAATCTCTAAAGATTTACAGTAACTCAAAAGGCCAAAACTCATAATGCAAATTGTAAATATTTGCCGAATTTGCATGCATCTGACCTACCGTTTGAAAAGTAAACCAGCATAACATACCATTTTTTGATGCGTCTTTGTTTCTCAAGTGAGGAGGAATGTAACGCCCTGAAAGAAAATAAACAATCTTTTTTTTTTTATTAACTTGCATTTAAAATGTGCACTTTCAAATTCAAAAATACTACAAAATAAATAAAACTGGGCAAATACAAAACAAAACTATGAGACGGTTGTTCATGCTGTTCAGGCATTCAATCTGAATGTGGTAAAAGCTCTAAATGAGGTAAATCACTTACGACCAGAGCCAGCACCCTGTCCATCAGCGGAGTTCAAGTCTAAAACAGCAAGCTGAAAGACAGAACGAGCAAAGTGGGTTCATGCCACACTGTGAACAGAAAACAATACTGAGAAAGTTTATTCTATGAAGATCTGAGAAAGAGGTTTAAAATTGTCTAAATTAAACAACTTAGAGCGGCATTACAGTATAAAAAGAAAATTATTATTATTATTTTTATTTTTATATTTAAAATTATAAGGTTATTCCAAATCTGTATGACTTTTTCTTCAATGACGTGCAAAAGGAATCGTTTAGCCTCAATCACCTTCAACATTTAGCATCTTATTTTTCCATGCAAGGAAAGTAAAATATCCGCCTAAGAGATTTTGTGTTCTATTGAAGAAAGTCGAACAGGTTTAAAACAACACACGATTGCGTAAATGACAGTTGAGTCCACTGACAAATCTTTAAAAAAAATTCTAAGCTTCATATGTACTAAATTTGTTAATTAAAAGGTTTAAACTCTGTCACGATCATCATCTTGCAGAGGGCTGAAGTATAATTAAACCGTTCTGGTCACGTGACTGTTTACATCAGCGATGTAAAAAAATGTCACATGAAATTAAGAAAGTCTGTGCGGTCATTTATACTTGACAACTGTATAAAATACATCAACTCTTTAGAACCTTTAAACTAACATTTGGTCACAAATGTAGCCGCTGGCATTAAACTGGCTAATCAAATTTCAACAGCGCCTGCCACAAATGTTTGGCAAGCCTTCATGGCCCGATTCAAGCCTAAAGCCTATGATCGCTGTACCAAGAGACACTTCGACATGTAGTGAATCGACTAAAAACTGCTTAATAAATAAAACAAATATAAACCATCATCAGTCTGCTACATGTACAAATGATTCAACCGTATCCGATTTAAAGGTTGCACTGTACAACAGGCCGCAGACTCAAATGTCCGACAGATTTCGACGTCATGCGACTTTATACTGTATTTCTAACAAGACGAAATATTTTTAAGCTTTTACATAACTGATATGAACTATATTTACCTTTGAGATGACGGAAAAAGTTCATTGCTGATGTTGATTCTGGTAAGCCCGCTGCGAAATGCGGAAAATACACTACAGCGGTATAAAGGGAAAGGCGTCGGCTATGTATCAAACAACACTTTTAACACTAAACGTGGACATGAGAAAATGACTGACTGTACGTCTCCTGAATATTATATCTTCAGTGAAAAGAAAGATTATAACACGAGGAACTGCGGCTGTGTTTCAATACCTAATGAGGTGCCTTCCTTGACAGCATTTTCGGGTCAGCGCAACGCTAGGAATGCTGTCTACAAAGGCAGCTCACTAGGTTTTAGAACATAGCCTGCGTGTTAAAGCCAACTGTTCAGAGCGATTATTTTAAACGCATATTCAGTGCCTACCTGCTGATCTAGACCGTGTGAACCGTCGACGACCACATGACTCATAACTAAAGAGAATAAGGGAGGATTACTCCTTTATTTCTGAGAAGCTGTTTCTTTGTTGTCTGAAGGATTTCGGCCAAGTCTCCTTTTATAACGACGTCACTTGCTCTTTTTGTAGTCCTGTCCTTCTTCAAGGGTTTTTTGTGCCAAGACCACCGTAAGGAAAAAAACAAGTAAACGTTTAAGTGTCAATTATCCTGCCTCGGGCCTTATACTGGCAAAAAATGTTCTAAATTTGATGTTTCTTTCACGATGTCTCTGTATTCTGGCCGCTGTGCTGACAGTAGCCCAGTGTGCTGTGGTTGTTGGCTCCAGGCTAAATGCCATTGGATCAGCAAACGGAGGAAAGACGTCACGTCGACCGAAATATCGCGAGATGTAGCCGGCACTTTAGTGTCAAAAATACGTTTTGTTTTGTTTTGTTGTTGTTGTTGTTGTTTTTTTATTATTATTATTATTAAATAAACATTCTAAAGCTACTCAAATTTATGTAGCTGCCATAATATTATATATTATATATATAATTATATTATTATGATATAATATTACTTTTTTATCCTAGTATTTTTTTATATGTTTATGTTCATTTTATGTTTTGTTGCTGTTGTTATTGTTTTACATGCCTTAAACTGTACCATATTGCCTTATATTTGCCTAGTAGTTTTGTTGCCTTGTACTGGTATGTGATAGAACTATTTAATATATATATATATATATATATATATATATATATATATATATATATATATATATATATATATATATATATATATATATATATATATATATTATTATTATTATTATTAGTAAAAAATAATAAAAGTCTGAGCTTTGTTAATCTTCCACTTTGTTTTTATACAGTCCATGCTTTGTACACTTTGTTCTGAAGAATAAATAAATCCTTTATGGACGTTCCTTCTACTCCTGGCTGACACTTTCATGTACCAGATGATTTTTGTTAACTTATATTAAATGTTATTAACATTTGTTTATCGGTAATTTCTGATACTTTTCAAATGCATATGGATCAATGTAGATTTAATTCGGGAACAGGTCATTTTCAAGTTATGTAAAATGATAGAGATACTTTTTTATGATGAAATTATTATGCATTAATTTCTGCTACATTTCAAATGGATTCTGTATATCGATCAAGGTAAATATCATTTGCAAACACACTGAACAGGTTTTCAATGATTTTTTTTTTTTTTTTTCAAATTATGTAAAATGTGTAGAACACTATCTGTGTGTATTTAGGATTAATAAAACGCTATAAAATTAATTAAGGTAAGTGACTAAAATTTCTACCACAAAATACCATGAACCACGGTGTTAAATTAAAGATGCGATGAAAATGGCACTGATTGAAAGGATTCTGTGACTGTTGCACATTCGCCGTTGAAAATTGTTAGTGGACAAATTCAAAAGGGTCTGGCTGCAGACTTGCACTTGCACTCTCAGACTTGCACTCTCAGACTTGCATTCTCAGACTTGCACTCTCAGACACTTGCACTTCCGGTAGTACTTGGCAGTCTTTATTTTATATTTGTTCTATTTATTTATTATTTTTTGTTTGAATCTTTCAACATTTTACAACAGCAGCCAGGTGTTGAAGACAAGAAAAAATAAACTAAATTACGAAGTCACTTGCAATCGCCAAAGCTACCTGCGAACGTCACTTGCAATCAACAGAAATCGTGCATGTTGCCAATGGAGACAAGACGCTGTGGTGATTTTCTCGATTAAAACTAATTTTAGGACAGGGGTCCTGCAAGAAAAAAAAACAAGACCCGCAAACCGCGGCCACAAAAACAGCAGAATATGAATGCAATGCGCAATTCTCATTACGCGTTTTCCTCCCGTAGAAAACATAAACACTTAATATGGCTTAATGTAATTAAGATGCTATTCAAATATCAAAATCAATATAGTTTATTAATATAATGAATAATGTATAAAACATGGCAAAACATGCGCAAAACATGGCATAATGTGGCATAATAATAGACTATTAGTTAATAGACGATTGCAAGTGACGTCGCAGGTAGCTGAGAGTGCAAGTGACGATTGCAAGTGACTTCGTAATTTTGTTTCTTTTTTCTTGACTTCACCACCTAGCTACTGTTGTAAAAATGAGAGAGATTCAAACAAAAAGTAATCAATAAATAGAACAGAGTAAACAGGAGTTCAGGGATGGACCTACCACTTATTTCTTTTGGAGTAAACAGGAGTTCAGGGATGGACCCACCACCCATACCCTTCTCGACAAATTAAACAAACCTGTGAAAGTGTGAGAGCCTTCTATAAGATTAAAGACTGCATATGTTTAATAAAACAGAAAATAACAGGAAAAAAGTCTGCAGCCAGACCCTTCTCGACAAATTAAACAAACCAGTGAAAGTGTGAGAGCCTTCTATAAGATTAAAGACTGCATTTAATAAAACAGAAAATAACAGTAAAAAAACAATTTTATCCATTTTGTCGATTCTGCTTCCTAATGGTTTCTTTTTATTCTACCTTAAAATGCTACTATATAAAACACATGATTGTTATTATTATAACTAGGAAACGTACATCACGAAAACGGTAATACTATACTAAATAACATATCGGGAGAGACAGGGCGCATCCCTTTGATACCAGTGTAAGATAAAACACTCGTTGCTTTAAGGCGAGACACTGCAGGTGAATAGGGTAAAAACAAACAAAAAAAAAAACTAATAGTTATCACCTTACTTACCAAGCTGATTGATTACATTGATAATTGCAAACATTTTTTTTTTTTTTGTATTACAAGTTTTCTAAAATGTTATGTTTAAATATGTAAATGAGGCATTATTTAATGAAATATGCATTAATTTGCATAAATTTCTAGTACAAAAATCTGAACACTGGATGAAGTCAGTTTCAATTCTTGTTTCTTTTTTGACATATTAGAGTCAAATGTTTTTACAGAGGGAATTCTGGGTATCTCTTTTTGTCACTCCATAATTCAGAAAATACTTTGAACAGCTAGAAAACAATATATTTTCACAATTTGGGGGGGAATAAAACGTTGTATGTAATCAAGAAAATTATATATGAACAAATCCCTCTGTAAAAACCTTCAGAATATAGACAGGAATAAATATGTAAAGTTTTGTGCGTGTAAGTGCCACTGAAGTGGAGATTTATGGCTCAGTGTTGGAGAAAAAACTCATTTTGAGAAAACGGCCTTGTAATTGAAATCTATTGACACAAATAAATAAAGTGCTATAAAAGAAACACTTAACAGTGTCTTTATAATGTTTTCTTTCCATAAGTCTGAAAAAACACTTTATGAAAAGCCCAAAATCTAAAAATTGACAAGTGTATGAAAAAACTGTTTTTGCCTGCAGTGTCTTTCAAACGGTTCCCAGGTCAGCCTCTAGGGGGCGCACCGCTGACTGAACACACATCCGGGTACCTGAGCCCCCTCTTCCCCCGCCCATTTCTCCGGAAGAAAATCCTCATCGCTCCCTTTTACTTCCTCTTTCCGTCAACGGCGTTTAGGTATGAGAAACAATCTTCAGTCTCTCTGCTCAATCTGATTACAATCACCGCTTAAATAAACCATCCACGTACACTACAAGCCGTATAATGTTAGCATGTCACTTAAGGGCACATCTGTACACTTTCGGGTCTCTCGGTGTTGAAACTGAATGTGATATTTGTGATTGAAGCGATGATGTGTCCGTGGTCATGTTGTGGCCTAGAGCGCCGGTGAGACTAAAGACAGCGTAGTTTGTTTATTTCAATTAAACGACCTTAATAAATTATAAGCCAACGCATTATTATGCATTGGTTTTAATTGTGCGTCTCGTTAGTGTGGGATACTGTTAACTACTGGCTATTCATGATGTTACGCAGACTGACTGATGAATGAATGCACTTTCATCCTAACCCTTTCTTTTAAATGTAAATGGGGACCATATGAGATGTAATGCAGAACGAAATAACGAATATATGTAAATATCTGTACACTTGTAATTGTTTCCACAGGCCACAATGGGACGTGTGATCAGGGGACAGAGAAAAGGTGCGGGCTCCGTCTTCAAAGCCCATGTGAAGCACAGAAAAGGTGCTGCTAAACTCCGTCATATTGACTTTGCTGAACGCCATGGCTACATCAAGGGGATTGTGAAGGTAAAGTTGTGGACTAAATGGCATCTTGGAAAGGTCAGTTGTCATCTAAAGTGGGAAATTACAAAAAAACCCTGCTTTTTGCTCTAGGACATCATTCATGACCCTGGCCGTGGAGCACCCTTGGCTAAGGTGATGTTCCGTGACCCATACCGCTTCAAGAAGAGGACAGAACTGTTCATCGCAGCTGAAGGCATCCACACTGGCCAGTTCATCTACTGTGGCAAGAAAGGTAATGCATTTCAAGTTGAAAATTGTTCAAAGAAACATTATGTGCACATGCTGATCAAAGTGATTGGACTGTTATAGCTCAGCTGAACATTGGCAATGTGCTCCCCGTTGGCACCATGCCTGAGGGTACCATTGTCTGCTGTCTGGAGGAGAAGCCCGGAGATAGAGGCAAACTCGCTCGTGCATCTGGAAACTACGCCACAGTCATCTCCCATAACCCCGAGACCAAGAAATCCAGAGTCAAGCTTCCATCTGGATCCAAAAAGGTCATCTCTTCTGCAAACAGAGCTGTCGTTGGTAAGCAGACATGGTTTTAGTTGATATTAAGAAGTTTTGGTCAATAACCTGTTGTGTTGGTTATAAATTAGACTTCAGAGTGTATCATTTGAATGTGTTTTTTATCACAGGGTTTGTAACTTGAGCTAATAATCTCAAAAATGTTAATTTTTTTTAAATGATGAAAAAATATGTACTTTAAATCGAAGAGGCTTGACTGACAAAGTTTGGGAGCCTGTGCTATAGCAAATGCTTAAGGGGTAATTGTGTATTCAAGTTTGAATTTCCAAGTCTTTAATGTAAACTGAAGTCTGTTGTCTCTTATTGAAGGTGTTGTTGCTGGTGGTGGTCGTATTGACAAACCCATCCTGAAGGCAGGACGTGCGTACCACAAGTACAAGGCCAAGAGGAACTGCTGGCCTCGTGTCCGTGGTGTGGCTATGAACGTAAGCAAACGTCACTTTTATTTCTTTGTGATTACAGGTTATTTCAGATTCTGAATAGTTGCCTAAATGCTGGTTTTAAATCTGACCTGTGCTGTTTGCTTCTCCAGCCTGTTGAGCATCCCTTCGGTGGTGGTAACCATCAGCATATTGGCAAGCCCTCAACAATCAGGAGGGACGCGCCCGCTGGACGCAAGGTTGGTCTCATTGCTGCCCGTCGTACTGGCAGACTGCGTGGAACAAAGACCGTCCAGGACAAGGAAAACTAATGTACATCTTGATAATAAAATCATCCAAACAAAGTCATTTGCTTCTTGACGTCTTTGTCCGTTATTACGGTTTCTATACGAACACTGTCCAACATCACAAGCAAAAAAAAAAAAAAAAGCAATGGCATATAGGATTGCAATTTTACCCTCGTTACATGTTAAACCCTTGTTATAAGTGAAACTTTTTTTATTTTTAAAGTGAAAGTGATAAGTTTATATAATTTCAATTTCTACAGTTCCAACAAGGTAAATTAATATTGGGGTGTGGTTTTTGATTAGCTCCAGGTTCCCTCATAAATAATAATAATAAACTTTATAATTTATAACACAATATAATCAATATAATACAAAATCAACAAGAAAATGCAAGTTTAAAAAAAAATGTCTTAAGATAAACCTTAGAAACATAATTCTGAGTGTCCCTAAGTTTCAAGAGGCAGAGAATTCAAAAGGTCAGGAGCATAGAAAGAGAAAGCCTTATTACCCATAGATCTTAGACGTGTTTGAGGAACAACCAACAAGTTGACTGAGAGCAATGCAAACTATGACTAGGAGTGTATGGATGTAATGTAAGGTAATATGGTGCCAGTCCATGTAATGCTTTAAAAGTAAGCATCGTATTTTTGAAATCCACTCTAAACCTGACCAGGAATCAGTGCAAACATTATAACACTGGAGTAATGTGACTGCCAATCCTAGTCCCAGTTAAAATCCTAGCAGCTGAATTTTGTATGTTGCAATTTACTCAGTGTAGATTTAGAAGCTTCGTTTAAAAGAGCAATACACTAGTCTAACCACGAGACGACAAATTAATTTATTAGCATTTCCGTAACTGTAAAATTTAACATAGGACGCAATCTTGTGATATTTCTGAGGTGGAAAAAATTGGTTTTGACAGTGCTCTGGACAAAAGAATGAAAACACAGATTTGCATCAAAAATAACTCCATGGTTCCTTATTCGACTATGGACAATCATCTATAGAAATTTTATAATGTGAACCAATGAGTATAACTTTTTATCACGGTTTTACCACTGTTCAAGCACAAGAAATTATTATCCATCGATATTTTAATCTCAGTAATGCAGTCAGACGAATAAGCAACGTCAAGGTGCTCATGAGTTTTTGAATGTATATAAACTTGTGTCATCGGCATACAAATGCTAATGAAGGCTGAGCAATCTCAAAAGGTGGCCTAAAGGTGACAAATACATGTTAAAAAGTAAAGGACCTAAAACTGACCCCTGAGGGATGCCAATTGAAATAGAACTAGTTTCAGACCTATAACCACCCATAGAAACAAACTGGGAGCGGTCAGTAAAATAAGACTTCAGCCACCTTAAGGCAGTCCCAGACACACCAAACACTCTTTCAAGATGAGTTAGTAGTAGACTGTGATTCACAGTATCAAATGCGGCTCTTAGATTAAGAAGAATAAGAATAGATGTTGCACTAGAATCAGAAGCCATCAACAAATCATTGATGACTTTGACCAAGGCTGTCTCAGTACTGTGAAATTTACGAAAACCCAATAAAGATTCCTACTGTCAGGAAAGACCTAAATATATCGTAACTTTAGAATTGTATACAGACCTGAAGGGTCATTTAAAATATGTAGTAAATGTCATAAAGATCAAATTATTTTAGTCATATTCAGATCAACTAGAAATATGTTTTTATAAAAAAAATTCTAAATCTTTTAAAATCATTCTCACCTGTAATCATGAATGACAAAAATATGTTGGAACATTAATTAAATCAAGGGTATGAAAATTACAGAATCACCCACTGGTCTTTTAGATGACATGAGACATAAATTTAAGACAATATATAGCTAATAATGACAAGAATTTCAATTTTATTTATACATAAAAGTTGTAACTACTTTCTACGAGTCATATCCATGTCTGGGCACCAAGACAAATTTCCAGTGCTGTTTCTAAAACCAGAATGAAAAGAAAAAAAAAAAAACACTTGAGATTGGCCTTGTGGGTGTCATTTAGGCTGGTTACGAATGGTGAACTATGCAACTATCCAACATGAAGAACAATTAAGTGTTCTCAGGAACCTGTTGAAGTATTTGTCTTGCCTTGAACGTAAATGTGATTAGATATTAAATTCCAAGAGATGTACAGGTTTAAGCAAAAACCCTTTCCAATAGTTCAGCCTACAGTAGTTATTACCATGTGGGTTTAATGGATTGCTCTGTGCCTCTTTTCTGATCAGGGACTGAAAATTAAAAATAGCTTAAAGTGGATTGTTTTGGAATAGCAGTCCAAACTGGTTTAAAACAAGCTTAAGGTTAACACTCAGGTTTATAAGCATATTATAGCCATTTCATAGAAATTCTCCCATTCACTTAGGTGACCTGAAATATAAGTGTTACCTTATTTGTCAGCAATATTCTATGGATTATTATAAAGTCATTTTAAAATCTTAATACCTGACACACATGGTTGCAATCACATTTTTTCATTTTTGTGCCAACAGAGCTATGCACTCTACAGTGAATATAATGTACTTGATACAATCAATACATAAACATCTGGCAGCTTTGAATCTTCACAACAACAGACAGACATTTTCCAGATTTCTTTATTCTCGAAGGGCGCAATGCTTTTCTCTAATAGTTCTGTGCACAAAAACCTCACAAAGTGAAAGTCGACATTGTGACTGTGGCTTCAGAATTCAACGTCACATCATGGCCAAAACAAAAGTCGGCAAAAAACAGGGCGAAGAACTCTGTACAGTCAATAATCTTTAAAAATAACACAAGGACAAAAATGTTCCTCTTAAATCAAATTCTAGTTTTCCTTTTAGTGAAATACAACAAAATAAATTCTATAAAATAAAACAGCAAAATATTTAAATATATGATGAGCAGAATATTTTCACTTGCAGGAGTATTTGGTATTTTTCCAACAAAATTCAAGAAAAGAAAAAGCATTCAAGTTACCAATTAAATACATACAGTATCTACTGATGTTTACTCCTTTAATCCAAGAGACTTTACTAACTGAAGTTGCAACATGACTAACCAGCAGTTATTTTATGGTACAACCCCGCTTTTACGTTCACTCTCCTTAAATGAAGAAATCCCCAAACAGAGCCTCTTTTCGAGTACACTAATATGAACAGGGATCATGAAGCCAGGAGGTCATTTGTCTGACGCAAAGGTCAAGACAAATAAGCAAAACGCATTCTGTCCACTAATGTTCCAGACATCCTGGCATGAACTGCTGCATATCTTTTCTCTTTCTAAAATTCCTATCATCAAAACCTAAGCATTTATCCCATCAAAAAAAGCGACAGCCAAATATTTATCTGAGGAAATGTGTGCAATTGTAAAGCCACTTCTTACATTGCTTCAAAACCATCAAATCTAGAAGAGCGTATGGAGTAGGAGACCAAAAAGAGGGCTCTTCTGAATCGCTGTGGAGAAAGAAATCGCAGAATTGCCCTTCGGCTATACTAGTTTGATGTGAAGCCATGCTAAGATGTTACAGCGTGTCAGTTGGAGCTTTCGAATTACTGAATTATTACCAGAAAAAGAAAAAAGGCAATAGGAATTTCCAGAATAAAGTTGCATTACCCCATTCACATCAACTAAACATCAAGATCATCACCTAACCGCCCCATCGTTTTCAAACTATGGCTAACTCTTGCTCACGAGGTGCCATAGCCGGTTAAACTTCGACATGAATATAATGTATGATCAAAAGCAGAATGACCCAAACGGCCCAAACCTTACTACTGAGCATAGGGTAAAACAGGGATTTTTTTTTGTCTTTCACCGTTGTATTTGCATCTTTTTTTGTGGTTTTTCCATTTTCATAAATCTGCAGTCTCCCAACAGCAATCACACACGCTGTTGCTTTTGAACAGTCAAAACATTAACATAGTATGTACACCTCTGTCATGAGACAAGTGCGACAGGCCCGTTTTATTATTACAAACAATACGCACAGTCCACTGCAAGTTACACTTTTGACAGTTAATACTGTCGAGCAGACGGTGAAGAGACTCTCCACTCCAGGGTTAGAAATTGAGGGAAGCTTAATGTTCTGGTTACACGGGCTGTGGAGTAGATCAGCATGGTGGGGCCTGGCCTTGCTCTGGATTCGAGTATCTCTTCTGGAGAACTCAGATGGAGGACAGTGTGACAACATATTGTTAGTCTTTAGTCTGACTGGGCGGCACCTCCTCAGGGGGCTCCCAGTTCTCTTGTGTTCGTGGGCCTGGACGCTGAGGGTTGTTGACGAGCTGTGCTGCGGGGCCAGTGTACGGCTGCGTATGCGGGAGGTTATTCTGCTGAAAAGACAAGAACATTCAAATGATTACATGACAACCAGAAAATACATATGCTTTTCTCAGATTTGTAGATGCCATTATATAACAACTGACACTTATTTAAAAGGTGACTTGTAACAGATTCAGAGCATTTAAAGTTAGTGAAAAAAGTTGTTCACTTACACAAAAAAATAAATAAATAAAAAAAATAAACTAATACTCTTAATCATGAAAGCCATTATTCAGCAAAAAACAGGTAAAACAAGACAAAAGTGATCCAAATAAACTGCTGTTAAATTTTTTTTTAATTTTTAAAAAACACTTTTTATTTGGCAAGGACATTAAATCAAACCCGAAATAAACTGTACATAAATTAGGGCTGTCGATTTAACGTGTTAATATCATTAGTTAGGGAAAACAAAATAACATGTTAAAATTAATGCAATTAACATACCCGCCCAACATACGTTATTAACATGCAGAGACGTCTGTTCTCGCGGTACTTTGGTCTGTGCAGCACCACTTTCAAGTCAAACACACAAATCCACCTTATTTTTCCCGTAAGAGCAGGTGTGGCCATTTGTAAATTTAATGTGCAAGGCTTCCGGTGTCATATGCTTCCAGCTATTTTTAGCTGTAAAAACAGCTCATTTTGCTGCTTGATATTGCAAACTAGTGTCTTACCATGTTATTTTAATGTATAATCTTAATTACAAACACACTGGTTTGTAGTGCAAACAGTTTTACCGTTTACTGCACTTATTGATATTGTTCTCGTTATTTCCCAACAGCGGCTAAAAAACCGAAGGTCTCGCACATTCACAGATAACCCCTAAAAAATGCAGACAAACATGGTAAACATATTTGGTTGCTTAGCAGTCTAAAAAATGAAGACGGACACAGCCTTTTACTTTTTTGTAAAAGTCTCCTGACTTCCACAACTCATGAGAATAATACAAAAAAAGTAAAAAGATTGATACAAAAAACAAAATTTAGACTGCTAAAAGGGGCTAAAATGCTAGAAGCAGTCCGTCTTCATTTTTTAGACTGCGGTATTTGGTACAACAATATCCTCCCTATCAGGACTTCACTGTAACTGCATTTTATAGAGCCTGAAGGAACATCACGCCTTGTATATCACAGCAACTCGAAGCACCAGGAATTTATGACAAAGCGTGGTATCTGTGCATGTGCGAGGACCTTCGGTTCAGAGCCCAGATTTCAGCCGCTGTTGGGAAACTTGAAGACTGCAGTCCAGAAATGGTCACCATCATCAATAAGTCTTAGTAAACGGTAGTAGAGACTGTTTGCACTACAAACCAGTGTGTTTGTAATTTCCAAGATTATACATTTAATTTTTGACATGGTGTTATATCTTTCACTAGCTTTGCAATGAGTCAAGCAGCAAAATGATTATTTTAAAGGGGTTGATTCTCAAATCAACAAAATGTGATTATTTTAAAGGGGTTGATTCTTTTCTATATACCCACTGTATATGCCCCTTAAATTGAAGAGATTGGGGGAAAATGCCCCCATATGAGATTTTGTCTCAGTTTTATCATATGGTATAGTTAAGCAATATCATGAGCAACGAGTACCATATCACACAAGTGTGGTTTTTGTCCCAAATAAGTCCAGTGCAAATGTGATGATTTTATACAACAGTTCAATAAGAACTTATAAGAAAATAAGAATAAGAAATCAATATTGTCACCTATTGTACGTATTAAAGCCACAGCAGAACTGTTGTGCATCTCAGAGTTTTAAATGAATCGGGTTAACCAATGATTTAATGGCTTATTCAGGAATTAAATAAATGGCTCTCTTTATGAATAAGTCTTTTGAACAAACCAAATGAAATAATGAATGACTCAATGACTTAAGACATTTACTGCCACCTATTAGCAGTTTTATTTTCTTATTAAGAGCATCATTTCATTAAAAATAATTTCATATTTACATATTAATAAAGAAATCTGAAAATAAAAATCCCATATTAAATAACCTAATGGATAGTTCAACCATACATTTTTTTAAAGCTTTAGGCTGGATTTACACTGCAAGTCTTAATGCAAAGATCCATTTATCTACATTTTATTTTTATCTACAGCTCGTTAGAGGTGGAATTCTTTAGTGGAAAAGCAGCACCAAGATGATATTTATTTAAATGAAATTTGACTGTATTAACGAGAGAGAACTTGCCAACAAGTGAAAGTTTATCACGTCATTGCTAAGATAGCTAATGTAGTTTTAGCAAAGCTGTTGTATTTATAAAACTCACAGGGCAGGGGTTGAAAACCAGCTCCTGAATGTGCAAGTTCTTACCTAGCCTAATTAAAGTTTCCATCTAAATAAAATGCGAGCGCATGCACGTCTGGCAAATGCATTGGGAGTTCAAATACCAATTTACCAAATCAACAACAAACTTAAATCGTGAGGGGCTTTGAATCCCTTTTTAATGTGAGGACCTAGTACAACCAGAGCATGGGTTTGCAGGGAGGAAAGCTTGTGAAACTCTTCAGAATGTTACTTCTAATTCACAAATACATCATATGGTTTAAGAGAGGCTGAGTAGTATGAGGGTTGTGTGACTGTGAAGCTCAGTACCTGCTGAAACTTTGTGCCTGGAGAGTGAGGGTATAGAGCAGTGTCCTCTGGAGGAGAGGTGTCCTGCTCATCAAGGGCCTCCTGCTCATCAGGCTCCTAAAACAAACATCAAAAATAATGTTGAGTGCTAGATATACACAATATATCTGCATACGATATAATTCTGATACATAAATCTGTTTGCTTAATACTAACTAAACCAGGGATGTGTGTGAACAATGTCCTCCATAAAGAGTCTCTTTTAATATAAAACCCATTAAACATAGAAAGTCAATACAACAGGAAAGCTCAGGGCTTTATAGGTTTGATTTAGACGAACAAGGCAAATTACTTTAAGACATAGTGAAAACCACTGACAGATGAGGGAACACCATAAATGGACACCGCATCTACCACAAACTCCTATACTTCAATTTGACAAACTTTTCCAAACTAAACCCTTACGAAAAAGAAGTTTATTCAAGTGTGCTATTAGTATACTTCTTTTAAACTAAAAATAGGAACGTATAAAGTTAGTTTACTTTTTATGTACTTCTCAGAAATGGGCTTTATGTACTCCTCAGAAATATAAGGCAAATGACATTTAATATACTTGACTTATACTTACAAAAAGTCTAAATATACTTGAACTTTACTTAAGTATACTTAATAAAATAAACTTGAAGTATAGTACTTTTTGGTAAGGGAAGGAAGCTTTAATGACAGACAGGAAATTGCCCACGGATAAACTGATTAGTAGCATGACTATAATGCTAAACATTTCCTTCTGAACACTGTGTTCTTCCTCAGAAAAAGTTAATCAGAGTGGAATATAAAACTAACATCGCTTCCAAATTTGCAGTCACACAAAAAAGCTTCTCAGAAGTGCAGGATGTTTTCAGATCAGATGACCTAAACAATTCACATTCCCAAAAACAGACTCAAAACAAAAAAGAAAAACACCACACACAACATTACCTCCAACTCATCTGCACACTATAGCCAAGGCTTAGAGTTTTCGATCACTTAGTTAACAAATTAAGACTTATAGTTGGGTAGAAAGAAACAGTTTGGACACACTGAGATGAAGACGAAATAAAAGTTGATTTAGTTGTTTTTGAGGGAGGTGAAAGATGGTTCTGCCTACATCACACCCTGTGAACACCAAAAAAAGTTACGCAGATGGCAACAGTGTGGCCGGGCCATACAAGTCTTACGGTGTGCTGTTGTTGGCCTGTCACTTCCCCTGGCAAAAGTTGCTGTGTCGAGGACGGATTCCGGCCAGCGTCCTCTTCAGATACCACCTCGTGCTTCGTTAAGTGACACTATTTTGAAACGGCAGTTAATATTGCATACTGTTTCAACAAATTATGCATCTATGGCTGCATACATTTAACATTTGTGGAAATCTGCTATTGAGAAAAGCAAGCGATTTATTCCTGCAAATTAATAGAAATAGCTTTAAAAACAAACATCATCTATGGCATGAAATCAAGCGTAACTATAATTAAAACTTAAATTTGTGCAAATATCAACAGCATTTATAATTTCTTGGTGTTATGAAAATGAAAACCTGGAAATAAAAGTCGAAAACTCAAAGCCCTATCTATAGATAAATGTGGCTATTAAGCACACTAAACACTTCTAGATTCTTAAAAATTGCTTTCCAAAAGTTAAACGCCTGATGTGTGTGCCTGCCCATCATACAGTCATGGTGAGATTTCAGTGCAGATTTTGGAAAAAAAAAAAAAAAAAAGTGAATAAAGCGTTTCTCAACATTAAACCAACATGTTCAGCATTTACTGAAGGGGTTCTATAAAAAGCAACCATGCAAAATGTAAGCACAAATATAATTATTAAAAAGTCTCAACTAATGGGCAGAAGCACACACGATTAGACTTTTTAAACTAAACATACCGTTGCACTAATGTTTGCAGACAATAAGGGGTGGCATGATATCACATACCTCTTCTGGGCACAACTCACAGGCCTTGGCTAAAGTCATACGCGCACTGTGGGAGCGCTCCAGGAAGTATCCATTAGAAGTCTCATTGCTCTGAACAGGAGGGGACCAGTTATTATACGTGTACTGGGTATTGCCAGTGTACGGTCTACGTTCCAGCTCGTCACCGAGCCACTCCACTGCCCAGGTCCACTTCCTCTTTAAATCGCCATTACTCTGGGAAACGTAAAATCAATAGTTTCTGTATATTAAAAACAAACCCATTCACACGCAAAGCCTTTCATTCTTAAGCTGACATTCTCACCTGGAGAATCTGATAGGCCACTGAGCAGTTGCTGAAAAGAGCCACCATGCATTTGATGCACTGATAAGCTCTCTTTTGGTAGTGATTTTTGGAGCGCTGAATGGTGTCAAAAAGCCCATCACGGTCATCAGGGATTCCCTTCAGCACATTGTGGATCCTAACAAACCATAAAAAAAGAGAGCAGAGCAGGACATTATTATGCAATCAGGAATTTAATTGATCTAAAAAAGGAGGTCAAGAACCCTAAAGATGAAGGACTTCACTTCAGGAACTAAATTGCACTACTCAGTCACCATTGAGCTTTTAAGTGTTTTGGGTTGTTCTAGGGTTTTTTCCATAAAAGGCATTTGCTAAATATGAAGTGGAAAGATAGACTGACCTGTGAGTCTGCCACGAGTCCTCAATAAACAAAATCTGAAGGAGCAAGTCCAGGTAAGGCCTTAACTCATACGTGTATGAATATGCCACCTACACAAAAACACCAACATTTAGATCCATCTTTAGACAATCAGAAAAAATAAATACTTATCAGAAACATGGCTAGATTTTATATATTTAACATCAGTTATGCCATGTATGTATGCTTAAGAGTTCTGAATTCTTGAACAGATCATTTGCACTGATTCACAGACCTTTCAAACTCCAATAGCATTATCCTACTCCAGATTAAATCAGACGCTATTAAAAATAGTTGTCTAACTTCTCTCATTCTCACAATATGCAAGAAAGGGAGATAGCAGAAAACTACTGAATGGCCAAATAAAATGTGCATCATCACAAAATGTTGCTTGAATTGAAAAAAGTCTTTTGAATGACAAATGCTGGTAATCCCTCTCACCTGCCACAGTAGTTCACTCAGCACAGTGGAGGAAAACTGAGGGTTTTCCCAACAGCAAAATCGCAGCAGTTTGATAGTGTCCTCGGAGTTACTGCAGTCCTCAATAATCTTCTTCACATAACTGGTACGCACAAACAGGATGTCCACCACCACCTGCTGCAGAGGCATGATGGGTGCGGTGATGTTGGGGTCACCATATGGGTTCGGCAGGGGAGGGTTTCCTAAAAATGTCAACATGTGGAAATGTCAGCTCATATCCTTGCTGGTGGTCTGGGAAGAATCTGATGCATCATAATGGATGATGTTGAAAACACTACGTATTTGAAGGTTGTATTGGCTTGACAAAATTTCTCTGTAAATGCCCTCAGCTCCAAGCAATGCCAACCTGGCAGATGCCTGGAGATGGCTTTGTGTCAGTCAGGAAGTCCTGAGCAAGGATGAGCATCTTCATTGGGCAATGGGGACCAAAACTACATGCAAAATACACACATTTAGCAGCAAGATATAAAAACACTCACCATTAATTGAGGACTGCATACGTGACGTCACATCACAGCAGCGAACCAGCTGTGAGACGACAGTATAGAGCTTTCCAAGCTCAGCATACTGGTACTTAATAGGAGGCCCAGGGCCCTCATCCAAAGCCACAAGCATGAAGGTAGCTGGTACCCCAAGCTTCAACAGCTGCGTCTTCTCTGCCAAGCCTGAGAGAAAGAAATGGAGTGAGACAGGACAGAATTATTGCACGCAAGCCTGTACGGATGCAGACCTTTAAGGGTGTTGAGTGTTTCTTACCAAGGTTGGCATACATGACAAAAAGGCTGAAGTACTGCTGCAGGTGACGGCCATGCTCAGACACTTCCCTTCTCAGCAGATTAAGTATGGCACGGAACAAGTGCTCACTCAAACTCAAATTATCACAGCTCTGAGACAAAAGGACAAATAATGTATAAAGTACAACAACCTATGGACTGAGTTCCAAATTTCACGGATTCCACGATTTCCCATGAATAAGGGAAGCCTAGATCGAAGAGATGTACCTGACTTGAAGGTCCAGGTGAGGCAATCGGTGAAGGGCAGGGTCCATCTTGCAGGGAGAAATGTGCAATAAATACAATGAGTTTGGAGAAGGCCCCTCGAACCTCTGCACTGGGACACTCAAGCAGGTACTCGGAGAAGCGGTTCGGATATGCAAAGAGGACGTTCTGTGCAAACCAGTAACGCACATTCTTACTGTGTCGTAGCAAGATGCACAGAGCATCATACCTGAAATAAAAGAAACATTGATAAACAAGGATCAACAAACTGCTGAAGGCAAACATGTGCCTGATAAACAAATCACATGCTTACCAATCACTAGCAGGGCCACGGACGATTTTCTTTGTGTGGAACCCAGTGCTGAAGAGAAATCTAGCAGCGAGCTGTATACTAATCATAGCCATTTCTTCTGCTTCAGGCAAAAGGTGGTCTTGACCTAAAAGCCACAAATAATCGTAAAATAAGCGTTAATGCTGCAATAGCTTTCACCATCTCCTAGAATAGATTATCCTGCAGCAGCAACAATAACAGGAGACCGGTATGTAATGAGGAAAAAGGAAATCGATTTCCCAAACACACACAGTTAGACATCAACAGCAACACTGATGAAGCTAAAACTGGGTGAAAAAAAATGTTTTCTGAAGGATCATGCGGGACTGGGGACTGGAGAAATGGCTGTTGAAATATCAGCTGTGACATCACAGAAATAAATTATAATTGAAAATATTTTAACATAGAAAAGTTTTTAAATTTGTAATATTTCACAAAATTCCTTAAATAAATCAAATAAACACAGCCTTGGTAAACATAAGACACTTTCAAAAAAATCTTACCAACCCCAAACTTTAGTTACATTCTCTCAAATTTTTAGAAATAACCAAATATAACTTAATATTTAAATTGAATCTTAAGGTATTAATACAATTTATTTTTAATATCAGGTGAATATCAAGAAAGACGTGGAGAAACTTTTCCCTCAATAAGATACAAGAAATCAAATTCTGCTTTTTATACAGTTATCAAAGAAACAGATTGACGGAATGATTAAAAATGAATCACGTTGCAGCCCTGATCCCAACTACAACAGAGGAGAATAGAGAAAGGTCAATGGCTGGATTTACCTGGCGGTGAATTCAAGTAGACACTGTTACAGGTCAGCAATTTCCTGATAAACTGGAAGTACTCCAAGCTGTACTGCATACGGTTGTGCATAAACTGCACATTTTGTTTGCGCACACTGCGTTCAATAGCAGAGGGCATCTTCACCTGGTGAGGTTTGCTGGTCACTGTCAGCTCAGTGATGTATTTAACTAGCTCACTGTCCTTGTCTAATGTGTCCATTCGCTCATAAAAGAGAATGTAGGCGTTCCACCAGCGCTTCTGTCGCCTGTAGGACATGCGTTTCATCATGTGGTCAAAGACCTCACCCATGTACTCTCCACCAAAGCACTGGTTCTTCATCTCCTCGTCATCGTCCATCTTGCATTCAGTGACATCACCATCGTCAAACTTGTACCAACGGTTCCTTTCTCCCTCACAACCACTGCCGTTCCTCTGAATGATGTAGGAGTAATAATGACCTCCACTAGCCTGGCCTGAGTGGACCAGAACTCCCACCAAACGATAGCGAGAGCTGCAGGGGGGTTCCGGCTCCGACGGCTCATTCTGCTGAATCACCTGCTGCTAAGGACAGATTCAAAACTTCAGCTATAAAAATATTTCCAAATGACATTTATATGAATTAGACAACTTTAAGACCAAAGAAGACCACCAAAGAAAGTGTAATACCTGGTTCTCTGGGTGCACATCAGACCCCTCCAGCTTAGCTACTCCAGCTACTGTATAGGGCTCCATGTCTAACTCCCGTGGGAACTCAAAGTAATCATTGAACTTGATAGCACATTCTCGTTCCCAGTCATAATCAAAGCGTTTCAGCTGGATGGCCAGCACCGGAGGAAACTTCTTAATGAGTAAACGCTTCACTGTGTCCACCTGTCATGTAGACACACCACCTTGAGCTTAATAGTGTTCTCTTAATTAACAACAAAATCCATCCTAAAGATAAATAAAAACAGAAAACACACCTTCTTGTTGCATTTTTCACAGTGATAGGCATTTGCACCCTCGAGCAAGTCTCCTTTCACATACTGCTCCATAGAATCAATTAGATTTTGATGGTTTCTGATATCTACATTCAACGTCGTAAACGATTCCTCACATTCATATCTGAAAAGACATTATGGAGCGGGTTACACTGGGACACAGATTTTCTAAGGCAAAAAAAAAAAAAAAACCTATATTTCCTTTCCAATGTACCTGTGAGGACAGCCCTGACATATTTTCTGGTCAGCAAAAGAGCCACCCAGTACTTTGCTCAGCATGGCAGGGTGACCCAATGCTTTCAAAGCCTCGTCTAAACTGTCTACCAGTGAGTTAAAGAACTCCAGGGCATCATGCTGTTCCCTCAGATTGACAGGTTCACCCCACAACCTGCAGAAAGAATAAAGAGAATTACGCCTTGTTCGGTAGTCTTAAAAGAAAGGAGGATTTCATAAAATAGAGAAGGTGAATTCACCGAAATTGCTTCCAGAATCCCCTAGGCACGTAATACTGCAACCTGGAGGCAGCCAAATGTCCAAAAATGACCTGCAACTGCCGAAGAACCCCAATGTTGTATTCCTTCCTGTCTTCCGTCTTACCGAGAGAAGGTTTGTCTTCAAACTGGTGCTGATAGCCAAACACCTCATCCCGTGGATCCACATTACTCTGGAAAATTAAAGCAAAATTAAACTTTTTGTTACAATGCCCTCAGCTCCAGGGAGTGCCAACATGGCATATACACTCCAGAGATGGCTAAATTTGTCAGTCACTTGGTACTAGTGATGTTACATATGACCCTGAAGCTTCAAAGCGTGTATCGAGTTACGCAGGGCAATTTCTCACGAAGCTCTGTGCCGGAGCGCATATTGTTTTCAGAGAATCACGTGATCAACGAAAAACGAAGCCTCATTTTCTGTCCAATCACGTGCGTGTGTCTGAATGTTCAAACCGAATGCCCAGTTAATGGCAAAAATATGGAATACTCCAAATTAAAAAAATTATGTAAACCTTGAGCACTTTGTGTTCACACTGCTCAATCTAAGTGAATCATACTCTCACATATGGGGTAAAATTCTCATGAACACAAGACAGTCTGAGACTCAGGAAATGAACCATGTTAGACAGTACCTCATTATCTTGCTTCTCGTCTCCAGACATATCATCATCCACATCACTGCCCGTGCCTTCAATGGCCAGGATGCCATTCCTGATGGGAGGAATCATGTAGAGCTGCTGGATCACTGAGTTCATGTAGCAAGTCGCACCTGCATTTTTCAGACCAACAAACCCCTTGGTGGGCCTTGGACCAACTGGTGGCAAATATTCCCATTCTGTAAGTGGTTCACAACCTAAAGGTACATAAAAAAAAATGTTAAAAAAAAATTAAATAACTGAATATATATATATATATATATATATATATATATATATATATATATATATATATATGCAGATATATCAGTATCTGCAACACTTCTATCTAACATTAGCACACACACCTAAATAGTACATATCAGTTAGTGTGTCCACAATCTGCTTGAGATTTCGCACACATCCGACAGCTAATGCAACCAGCAGTTCAAAGCCGGCATTGATTGTGGCTGGGGTGCAACACACAGGTATGGCCTGCTCAGTGGGGAATTCTCCACTCTTCATGTATTGCAGGTACACATTAGATGCTGGGAACAGGAAGTCATCCATTAACTCCTATACGGTGCATGGAAAACAAAGGTAGATCAATTAGTCTGATATGGCAATGCAGTTGAAAAAAAATTTTTTAAAAAAAAGTTTTTTGTTTTTGTAATTAAGCAAAAGTGTCCAATGAGTTTACCTTGATAAGACTAGCACCTCCTTTTTCACAGCCAATGTAGAACTTCTTCTCTGGGGTCTGGAATGCTAGCAGCTCTTTTGTGACACCAATGTGACCTTCCAAAATGGTCTCCTCAACCCCAGGCTCTCCAGTCCTCTTCACTTCATCCTGGAAAAAAATAATAATAATAATTCAAAATTTTCACACTAAAGTTTATGCCATTTTTATTCCAAAAATAAGCTGATGTAAACGAACATACCCGGATGCGCTTTAACCAGTCAATCTCATTGTTTAAGAGAACTTCTGCATTAGGAAGATTAATGTTGCTGTTATATGCATAATTGAGTAAGTGCCTAAGAAGAGTGAAGTAATCAGCAGCATGCTTTGCCCGCTCTTTTGCAGTGCTCTGGAACACAAAAGGACAGGATAAATATGACAACAAATAATGAGATGTTCTGCATTAACAACTACAACAACAACAAAAAAATGCCCAGCTGTGTCACAAAGAAATATACAAGACACTTACACCCAAAACTGTGAAGAGGAGGGTGATGAAGAAGAGAAGAGGCCTATGGCCCATACAACATCTGGTGGCCATGAGGAAGAACTGTTCTTGGGCCATTTGACGAACAGACCTAGAAATAAATAACAGTACGTATTGAATTAATTTCAAGTTCAAACATTCAATGACTCAATAAGTACTAGTAATCTTCAGGATCATTCTGTAAGTTTAAGTAATTTACACAACATTTTAACAATAAATTAAATATACAATTAAGTATTAATTTCAGAAACTGAATAAAACACATTTCTGAAAGTCTGGTATAACTTTATATAAAAATACTTAAAGCATATTCATTTTATTGAAAATCTCAAAGTTCAAAAGCAACTGCATAACAGGAATAACAGCACTCTATTTTATGACAACTCACTTGTTTTGGCAGTGCAGCAGCAGATCTATAATGAAGGTCTGCCAGGCCTTTTCTTTGCTAAGTGCATCTAGTGCAGTGGGCATAAGGGCAAAACACAGGGTCATGACCTCCAGAGCTTCACAGCACACCTGCTCATCTTCTGCATCCGGCTCATTGCCAGCATTTGTCTGCAGGAGATCACACATTACAGGCATAAGAGTCTGATAATAATGAATCTGATTCTAATTGATTACACATAGGGGTTTTTTTCAATACAGCTAAGAACTAGCACCTTCTCGTAGATCTTGCTGATCTCCTCATTAGAACTGAAGACGTGCTGAACAGAGCCACAGCCAGAAGCCCAAACTATCTTCTGAACCGCTCGAATGACGCAGATATCTGGGATGTACTTAGAAGCCTGGAAGAAGTTCTGGGTACAGGAAGAGAAGGACAAACTAAGAAAACTGAGCCTGAAACATGAGGTGTTTCCTCAATTATTTCCTTTGTACAACTCTATTACACACAGAGCAAAAAAAGAGGTTTCAACAAAACACTTTTGATCATAAAATACATTACAGACATTTTTATTCAAGGTAGCCGAGGACATTTATTCAAACAATGCAAACAAACCAGTTTCTGGAGGCGATGATTGCGTGGTGTTGTATAACATACCTCATCTGAGATCTGTTGGGCGAGGCGGATGGCCACGTTCCGCAGCATGCACTCGGCGGAGGGGTTGGGGATATTCTGCAAGGCATTCTGTAGCACTAGAGCCTGGTCATGTGTGGTCTGGTTGATCTATGAATGAATTAGAAAAAAAAAAAAAAAAAAAAGTGTTCTCTTGCAAATTCATGCTAGATCTCTATTGCATGTTTATCACTTTCAGTCTCCCTTTTGCAGTTTATTTCACCGGGATACATTTTTTCAGGAGTCTTTGATGAATAGAAAGTTCAAAAGAACAGCATTTATTTGAAATAGAAGTCTTTTGTAGCATAAGTGTCTTTACTGTCATTTTTAATCAATTTAATGCATTCAGTGGTGTATAGACATGAAGTTTAATCACAATGTGTATTGTTAAGTGAGTTAGATACACTAATGCAGTTTCAAAGGTATAAACATAACACTTTGGTTTAACAACACTGTCTGTGCGAATTTAGAATCTGTGAAGTACTGTTTTAATGCAACAATCGGTAAAAACTTCAAATCATGAAATTTTCATAAACTCAACCCTTCCTTAACAAAATATATGAGCTAGTGTTGGGCCATATGGTAATTTTTCAAACTGTCATATCGTCAGCCCGTGAGATCGACGATACACGATATCATCGTGCATGGGTGGAGCAAGAGAGAGACTTTCTGTACTTGTCATAGCATAACTATTTGGTGTTTTAAACCGCACAGGTGCGTGAGAGTGAGCCTATGGAATCACCAGTAATCGAAAAAAAAGTACTTTCAAATATACTGATAAACTAACGTTAAATATAAAAATACTATATTTAAAACAGCTAGTTCATATATAGTCGGACACAACTGTCATACCGCACGTCCTGTGACAAATTCGCCACATTTGCGCACGAAAGCTATCAGTCTAAATGTTCTGCAAAATCAGTAAATGGTGAAAATCAATAGTAGATTTCATTTAAAGACCAACAGTTTAACATTAAATATTGGACATAAACAAACACTTTAACTATAAAGTATTTAAAACAGGTAAGTTCATATATTTGGAGTAAAGTTAAATTGAACAGATGCATCAGTCATACAGAGCTCCGGACAGTGCGCCCCATGACGAGCCCGAAGCAACTCCAACATAAATGAATGAGATGCATTCTAACATAACTGTGGCATTAAACTTAGTTAGTGAGGGCTTGTTTAAAAAACTGTACATATTATAGGCCGTTCAGATTACTTGTTAAAGTGCAATGAAATACATTATATCTGCAGACGATGTAGGCTACGTCTGTTTGTGCTTGGAGACTCCTTCACCGGCTCTCATCCTCATTTGCGCTTGTGTGTGAAATGCGGTGCTGAAGTGAAATAGCAAGGCCATTTGATAGCCGAATTATAATAGGCCGCCAAGTAAAAATTATAATAATAATTGTTATTATAATTTAATACATTAATACGAGAATGAGCCTAATATCGCCTTGACTAAGGGATGGGCGATATATCGCATGCGATATATGTGGCATTTAATAGACAGAGCCGTAGTTCACTGACAAGCTACGCAATATCGCATTCGTTATCGAAGGCAATTAATCTGCGATTATGAACACGATATTGCGTAGCTTGTCAGTTATCTACGGCTCTGTGTATTAAATGCCGCTCCATTTGAAAGCAGGTGATGGCGATTTAGCGGTAATCAGGGAACCGGCTTTACTGACGAAATGCGCATGACAATTGCATGCCATATACCGCCCAGCCCTACCTTGACTATCGACAAAGACATCTGCTATCGTCGATATCTCTGATTATCGTTGATACACGATACTATCGTCTATCGGCACAACCCTAATATGAGCTTCACATTTCAGCTTGTGATGCAGTCAAAATCGTGGACAGAGTTAATTTCCAACCCTATTGGTCATATAAATATTGTTCCACCATATGCATAGAAACATAATAAAATACAATCAAATAAAGAAAAAGTTGCATAAAGTACATTTAACTTTTCCCTTTCTCATGGTTATTACTCCCTCATGCAAATGCTTCTGGCGTCTGTGAGTGATTCCTCACAAGACACTGTACACCTTTGACATTTATGGAGATACATAGGGAAAGCCAGCCAGTTTCTAATGACTGACGAATGTCAGGGAGGATGAAAGGTTACAGTCTTAAACAGAAATGAAATGCTCAGTGCTAAACCTATAAAATCCACTCTTAAAAAAAAAAAAAAAAAAAAAAAAAAAAAAAAAAAAACACTTCACTTACTTCTTTGCAGTGTTTCAAACAGAATTGTGTTATTGCAGTAACCAAACTTTACTGTCCCATCCCCCCATAATTGGTCCTAACTAAATACTAGGGCTGTGCCAAGTGCACTTTTATGAGATGCGGTACAGGACAGAAGTGTTAAGCTATGCACACAAGTGAACGCAGGTTCACTGTTTCTCCCTAAGATGCCAAGTCTCTCTTTTATGCCTTTGCTTCAATTTTAAAATCCCTATATGATATGGAAATGTATTAAATAAACTGAGGGTCTAAGTTTCGGTGCTTTTCTGTGAAGTAAATGTCATTAAAGGTATTGTGCTTATATTTTTCCTTGAAAGGAACAGTTAGGAGCTAAAGCAAGGGCAACTTACAGGCGATACAGGGATAGTCCCCTCCACCACAGGCTGGCAGGCCTCCGCCACGGACTTCACATGGCCAAAGCCTACAGCTGTGAGCAGCAGTTTGGCTATTTTTAGTGCGTTGAGATAAGCTCCCCGCCGGGTCTCCATGTCAGCATTTGGCAGGAAGTTATTTCTGGTCAGCATGCTCAAAACCAGGGGCAGCCCACCACTCTTCAAGAAGTTGTACTGGAAGTCACTAGCATCCTCGCCCAATGTCCCACTGGCAGGCATGAGCAAGGCGTACACCACCTGAGACACACACAAACATTGCATATAGCAATAACTGATGCCACACAAAAAAACGTATTTTGGGACAATGTACTGAACCCGTTTTTTTTTTTTGCAAATTAAAGTAAAAATATAAATATTAGATGACAAGTGAATATTACATAACAAAAACAAATGAAGAAGAAGAAAAAAAAAAAAAAACTAAAATAAAAATGAAGCTAAATAATAAAAAAAAAACTATTTTTATAATTTTATTTTGATAATTTTTTTTGTACTCTAAGTGTGTTTAACTGTTTGCTTCACATTTTGTCTTAACTGTATTACACTACACACACACACACACACACACACACACACAAACAAATACAATGTCCACCAACAGTTCAATAAAAACAAAACAAAACAAAAAAAAAAACCAAAAAAATAAAAATAAAAAATAAAATATATGAATAAATTCTGAAAAAAAAAAAAAAAAAAAAACAAATAATCCTAAAATTATGCTGCTTTTCTGTGATAAGCACAGTGTTAGGTAAGTTACTCAAAAAAAGTAACAGATTACAAATTACTGACTACTACTTGAAAATTGTAATTTGATTACATTACTGATTACTTCATGTAAAAAGTAACCAGATTACTAATTACTTTCACGTTATTTTGAAAACATCAAGCCTAAAAAAAAAAAAAAAAAACACTACAATGTGAAAACTGTAGTTCTTTCAGTAATTTAATATTGACTGAAAAATATTACAAAGGTATGAAAACAGCAACTTGACTTAAAGATTTAATCAATTTCTTAAACTTAACATTCTAAGGATAAACCTGCCTAACAATGAAAAATTTATCTTTAAATGTGCCTATACAGTGTTTTATATACAACATTGCTTGCTGTATGCATATATGTATGCTGGCTTAACTGTGTTTAACTGTGTGAAAAGGGTTCTGATAACATTTGAGAACAGTATTGATGAACTTGCATATTTGAATACTAAAAATTAACCTTGCTTCTTTGTTTACGGAGGTGATGTGGGCATTTACAAGCTCACGTGTCTCACGTGGATGATTACCGTATGAATACCGCACTGCGCGTGGGCGTGATCAACAGATAATGAGCTCAGACTGGAAAAACTGGACCTCGCGTTGGTTTTCAAATGGATTACTTCATCAGAAAACATTGGTTTTAGATAAGACTTACTTCATTTAAAAGTAGACACTTTTTCAAGCTTTCCATAGATATGTTTCTCATGTCTGTGTGTGAAGTATTCGCTGAGTTTTGGTTCATTTTAGTGACACGTTTCAGAAAGTAGTTTGCGGAGACAGACAGCTAAAAGCATACCCTGTATATTTTCTTTATTTTACAAAAGCACAATCTTTTGATGATATTGTGAGTGTACACAAATTAGACAATAAAGTACACCCTTCACAGATTCAAATGATGTATTGCAGTTGTATGTATGATCAAAAATGGTGGAGCATTTTAAGTTCTTTTCGCTGTTATCAGGAAAAAATGTGATTGTGCCGGTGCCTCCGTCGACCCACGCAAAACGCGATTTTAAAAGCCTTTTTTCCCCCTTAACACTACATTTGTAACGTAACAATGTTACTATGTAACGCATCATACCCAACTCAGGGTATGCATAACCAGCTGTGTGTCTATGCTTGGCTAGTTTCATAAAATATGTATTCATATTGAGAACCAAACAAACCTCTATCAAGTAAAGCACTTGAGATGGTGATGGGCCAAAGAAACGTGAATCCAATGTGGGGCTAAGGCTGTTTTCGCCGAGTTTGGCGTGATCCAGACAGATGGCTCGCAGGTTTTCCACTGTGGTGTTATCTGAAAGGCAACAACAACGAGTAATGAATAAAGACAGCAGATTGGTGCAGCTAGATGTCTCAAGCAGACATCTAATGAAGCATATAGAGCACCTGGAGGCATGAGCTTCATTAAAACACGAGCTCCATCCCGGAGGAGAGGCATGTTGAGATTACAGCCCAGATCTGCAACTTGCCAGAGGAAAGAGATGTAGCGCAGGTGCAGGGACATTATCTAAGACAATAAGAATCAGAGGTTACACTTAAAATTGCCAAAGACAACACATTAAAAACAGTTATAATAAATGCAGTAATAAATTTAATATTAAATACAGACATTTAGCAAATGGGGCGGGGTGATTCCATTATTTATTTATTTTTTTACTTCTGACTGTTACAACAAAGTCAACTTGAAACTTGCATTATAAGAATAGGAAACATTCTTTTATGCACCATATTTGTTTGTGGGCATGTTATATAGTGTTCTTGTACTTTAAGTCACTATTAGGCTCTTAGGGTAGACACACAACAAACCAACGCCAAAGAACCTGTGCTGAGGAATAGTGTTGTGCAGTATGGTCATTTTTCAAATCGTAATATCGCCAGCCCGTGGGATAGCCGATACGCAATATTATCATGCATGGGTGGGTTGCGAGAGGAAGACTCTCTGTAGCTTACTTGTCATAGGCTATTTTATAACTATTTGGCGTTTTAAACCGCGAGCGAGAGAGAGCCTATGGAAGCACAAACAATCTTAATAATATACTTTCAAACATACTGATAAACAAACATGCAAAATATAAATATATTTAAAACTGCTAGTTCATATATATTTATATTCTGAAGCAGTCGTACATCGCTATTATAGGGGCGCAGGCCTTATGACAAGTTTACCGCTTCTGCGCACGAAAGTTATCAGTCTAATGAGTCTGCAAAATCAGTCAACGGTGAAAATCAAAAGTAGATTTATTTTAAAGGCCAACATTTTAACACTAAATATTGGACATAAATGAACACTTTAAATATAAAGTATTTAAAACAGGCAAGTTCCTATATTTGGAGTAAAGTTAAATTAAACGGATGCATCAGTCATACAGCGCTCCGGACCGTACACCCCATGACGAGCCGTCACAGAAACAAGACTGAAATGTGTTCTAACATAGCTGTGGCATTAAACTCAGTCAGTGAAGGCTCAGCTAAAATATTGCACATATATAGGCCATTCAGATTACTTGTTAAAGTGCAATGAAATAGCTTATATCAGCAAACGATGTACATCTGTGTTTGTGGTTGGGGACTCCTTCACTGGCCACAGGCTCTAATCTTCATTTAATGTGTATGAAGTGTGGTGCTGAATGAAATAGCCGGGCAATTTGATAATAATAGCCAAATTATAATGGGACACCTAATAATAATAACAATAATAATTTAAAACATCAATAGGAGAATGAGCCTAATATCGTCTTGACTATCAACAAAGATATCTGCTATCAAGCTATTGGCACAACCCTACTGAGGAAAGCCGACTGTGGCATCGCCTTGCGTTGTCTCGCATCGCCTGCGCCGGGGTAAAAAACGTTACACTAGAACACACCGGACACACTACAGCCAATGGCCAACTAGAATGTACACTCTGCGATTGCATGAGAGAACATAACTCTCCCACACCAGCAGGTGGCAGTAGTCTGTATTCGGCATTCAAACGGGGAAACCAGAGATCTAGAACTGTGTGTATACAAAGCAAGCAGCGCTTTACCATTGTTTACACCAGCTGCACTCATTACCGAAGGATTTGTGGAGCTTTTTTCCAATCATGTCTGCTAAGTTGTAAATGGCACTGGCATTGTCAGTCTTTGGTCTTCTTCTTGTGGATAAAGTAAGAAACTGACAGAATGATAACAAGTGTCTGTACGTTCCCTCTTAACTCCATCATTGGTTTGCTTTCGTCCCTTCCATTTTTTTTCTTGTGCACTCATTTGCTAAGCTAAATAACCAATCGGAGGTCTCTTTCTTGCTAGACAGAATCGACCAAAAAACAGTTGATGGCGTCCGACTAGATGCTCAAAAACCACCCAACATTGCCTGATGGCCAACCGTCAATGCACCACGGGTGGATATACACAATTTATCAACTTCTAAAGACATTTCTTAGATCTTTATTTTTAGTTACCATAGATGCACTCCCCTTTCAATGTGTTCAATGTGTAAATAAATAGACAGTTTGGCTCAATTGTGTGCCTGAATGGCAATGTGCTCACCACGCCAGGAAGACAGCTCTCCACTTCAGGATTTGGTCCATCACTGAAGTGATTGCCATGGTTCCCAGGGGAACCAGTGGAGGAGTCTGAGGAGCTGTCTGGACTGGAAGGCATATTGGCGCTAACCTGGGTGAGCTTGGCTGTGATGAGCTAGAGACAAAAAAAAGGGCACTCTTGTAAACTATAACATATCCTGTTCAAACGACCTTTACAAAAAGTGATGTTAAATGTGTGGCAAAGGTTGTGTGGGTGAAATTCCCTACTGAGCAAATTGAGAAAAACAGCCAAGGAGATGCCTACCGTTTTATCTTTGAGGTTTAGCTGCCCGATTAGCTTCCTGTCATCTGCTGGGTCAATGATCTCTCCCCCGATGAACAGCTCAATCTTGGTGTGTGTGCTGTTGGCCTTTATTCGATTCAGAATGCAGCGTCGCACAGAGCCAATTGTGTCGTTGGTATGCGACCAAATATCCAGATCATCAACCTGTCGGCCTTGGTTTGGGAAACGCACAACTAACGTGATATGCTTTCCTCGGAAAGCTTAAAGAGAGAGAAAAAAAACATCAACATTTAAATAGATTTTATTAGAATCTGGCCATCATAGACAAGCAAAAATACAAATCTATTGTCTGATTTATGACAGGTTTGAATGGGTCTACCTGGACATGGGCAGGATGGTCCTCTCCTCGTGGTAGTCACTGTCACACTCGGTTATATACTCCCTTAGCACCGTCAGTACTCTCACCATGCGGATGGCCTCCTGTCTGGCACAGTTAATGCTGTCTTTATCTCCATCCAGCACACACAGAGTGTCATAGGAGGCTTTGAGCCGGTCAAAGCAAGACTGAATAAAATCCTCATGGATCTCTACCTGCAAACAGTCATATGACACATTTTAAAAACAAACTCAAGATCATCCCAACATTTATTACAGCAAGTGATATGCTTTTCCACTGTATTATTACCTGATTGGCTTGTAATTTTGGTCCAAGGTTAGTATAAATCTCTTTAAGCAAGTCAATTGCTCGGCTAGCAATATCATCACTTCCTTGAATCACAACCTGTCAAAAAAAATAAAAATAAGGAAAATAGAAGGTTTGAGCCCAGGCTGACATTTAGCTTTAAAATACTTCTGGTGACACTGAAAATCACCTGGTGATATTACAACAATATATATAACTGTGATGAGGTCATCCAAAAGTTCCATCCAAAGGCATATTTCCAAATGTTCTACTTGACATTTTGTTAAAATACACTGACTTATTTCTAAATAAACAACAGACTAAAAATGAAGGCATTTGAGACAGGTAATATCCCAGAACAAGCAGCTCTAAACATACAAATGAAGATTCAACAACTTTAATTGACTCTTACCCTCCACAGGTAATCCAGCCCTATCAGCTCCAAGTCATCCATCATGTATGCCCGGCGTTTTGCCACCAGCTTGCCCTCCCTGCAGTTGACTGCCTTGAAGAATCGTTCAAAACATTTCATGCCATTCTCTGTCAGCAGCGAGGGGTCAAGCTGCAGTACGTTGTTCTCAAAAAAGTCCTTGTTGATGTCAGGATCAAGGTCGGGTTCGTCCCCCATGAGTTTGGAGTACCATTTGAAGCAGGCCTCCCGATCACACAAGAATACTGCGTTCTCCGCCAGGCACTTCCAGATCTGCTTAGCCTGAGGTGCACACAGCCAGAGTTGCCCATCTTTCAGTAAGAACCTGAAGGATGAGGATATTTAATCATTTGTTAATTAGGGGGACTTGATAGGTGTGAAAGCTGTTTTCTGAAATTAGGTGCACACCAAGAAATTGTCTGTTCCTTGGTGTACAAGAAATTTACCATTGGTGACAAATAAATAGCCTTTTATATTACAATAGTCTAAAACATTCTGTGTCTGTTTAGTTTTGCTATTACAATCAAAAGGATAGAAACCAGAGTAAAGAAGTAAAGTGAAAATCATATATATTAATCGTATATAAAATCATGTATCACCTAGCTACAGTGATAAACAGCTTATTCTAGTACACTATAAAACCTATTGTTGATGACAAAAATGAGTAACGTTTAGAGCCAAATAATGTGATGAGAGTAAAGAATGGAACTGAATTTGGATTCTGCAATCTATTTAGTGTATAGGAAGGTTGTTTATATAGTATAAATACCTCAAGAAATTGAGCCGCTCCTGGACCTCCTGAACATGACTATACCGACTTCCTGGCCTAACCGTCTGGGGATCAAAGTCTGCGTGCTCTGATAAAACATAAAAAGTTAGCACCGGCAAATGTTTAATACTGTGGGCATAAAAAATAACAAGATATGTTAAAGGGGTCATGACATGCAGGTTCAGATTTTGAGGGGTTTTTTTGTACCAAGAATAATATTTATAAAACCGATAATTTTCCACCCTTGTTTTCATTCTCTGATGAAAAACAGAAGTGAAAGGAACGTTACCGCTTGTAGAAATGGAAGTAAACACCCACTTCTGTGATTTGCTAACTTAAATCAAACCCTATCCACACCCTCCTTTACAGCATGTTGTGTGTTTTGATACTTGAGATGGCAACAGGGTTCCAGACAAAAAAAAGTCTGTCTCCTTTTACAGCATCAACATTTTAATCCATCTTGTAGATGACTTAAAAGATTCACTTAAAATGGGAACTGAGGCGCTTTGAGCGATCACTCATGCCACATTAAAGAGCGCCAAAACATATTTATTGTTTGCATTGGCGTGTCAAGGAGAATCGCGATCTCAATTCTCTCTACTTTTTTGTAGAATAACCTGTTGTGTGTGTAAATATCAGGCACATTTTGATTCTCCACTTCATGACCCCTCTAATTTATTAAACAGGTATGTCCATATATACAAATAATGTTAGCCTCACAAACCTTTCGAGAACTGCCTCATATTCTCCATGTATGCAGACAGGTTCTCTGCTACAAGAGTGACCAGTGCATGGTTGTGCTGCAGTTGGTTGATTAGGTCATGTCGATAGAAGACATGTGGGCTCCGTTGCGTTTGACTAAAGAAAGGAAGAAAAACACATGACTGATTTATCCTTCCCATTGTAATATCTTCATTATATTGCAAGTTCTTTAACTAAATTGTATGACAATGGGCTTTTTAGGTATATAGCTAATTGAAAGCTTAAATTTACATTAAAGAAGCAATATCCCGAGACCATCACAGCAAATGCAGAAAAATATAATTTTATCATATTAAACTCATTGCATAAGGTGTTTGAAAATATTAGAAAATGTGAGTTCAGGCTTCTGCAATTTTATTTCCTCCAACGGACTCACACATTTAAAGCATCCCAAAGGAAGAGTGCACTAAATCCAGACCATGTACCAAGAGTATGCATTTGTAAGTTTATGAAATGTAACCCACAGCAGCACTCTTACTGAGAGAAGCTTTATACGCATGAACCTCGTCCACAGGCACTGATTGGTGATTTGATTAGATGGTGCAGGAGACACCAAGCAGATTTTCATAAATTACAGATTTACTGAAAACCAAAAGCAAACTTTAGCTTTAAAATTAGTTATAATAATGATGATGATAATATTTCCCAAAATTGCTGTCCACTTACCCCTCTAAGCTCTTTAGTAAGTTAATAGGTATTTTCTTTCTGAAAAACAACAGGGATGCGTACGATACATTTGCTACATTTACATGCTCTTCCTAAATTGTGTGGGTAGTTTTCATGTAAATATTCATTGAATATGAGCAAAAATTTCTTTCTTTTTTTTTCATTCATTTTTGTGTACTAAAACAAGTATCAATGTAACAGATGGTTAAAGTTGGCTGAGTTGAGCTGCATTACCTTAAATTCTGGGGGGCTTCTCCAAAGAGGCTACAGATCTCCCGTATTTGCTTCAGTGCAGGAATCACCCATTTGTCATTAGTTCTTAATTCTTCTATGAATCTGTCTATCCACTGCATCTTCTGTGTGTCCCTGTCCTACAACAGTACAAAAACTGTTTTTAATTCAATGTCCTCAACTGTTTACCCACTCTCATGTGACCAAAACATCTTTTAAAAATGACTTTTGTTCAGCATGGAACTATTTAAATAAGGCTGATCAGGATACCTGGGAACAGCTATAGTCCAAAATCTTAATATGAGCACTAAGAGCCTGGTCCATGATATCCACAGGAACATCATCACTATGGGCCAAATTCCACAGCAGATTGAGTACTTTGTGAGCCATCACACCATCCTTGTCATCCTCTGCCAGTCGACGAATCAATTCCAGTAACTTCTCTCTCTGCTTTTTACTTGCATTAGTCCAGCTCTCCTATAAACCATAAAATGATTCCTTTGAGGACAGAGATTCTGTAATCGATTGGAATGCTAGTAAGGCACACATAGAAATGCTGAGTCCTAATGAAATGCCTGTAATGCACAGTCCCTACATTAAGACAATCATTTTTTATGCATAAAATTGCAATTGCCAGTTCATTATGAATAACCTTGAAGCAGTCAAAGAGATGGTCCAGCTGTTCAGGTGAGAAATCCCATGCCAGCTTTGCAAGAAGATCATGAACATTCTTGACAATAGCCTCATGTTTCCCTGCCTGTGAGGATATAGATATCATTATTACAATTAAAAATCTGTTTGAATGACAAGATGCCACAAAGTTTACTAATAAAGCAAAAATTCTAGTAGGGCTGCCAAAGGTAACATGTTAACAAATGAACTTAATTTAACATTATAGTCATGTGATTATGTTGATTGGTTAATAGTGTTTGATTGGTAAATTGTAGGTATTGTATGGCTTTGCATGAAAATCTTGAATGACAAAAATACTATGATTAATCATTTTACAATATACATTAATCACACAGAAACTTGGAACTTGAGAATGTCTCACTTGAGCGGCCCAGATGTTGTCCAGGTCCTGAAGCGTTAGGGCCTTTTCTTTGATGACAAATCGCAGGATCTTCTCCAGTTTCTCCACATATTGTGGCTGATGAAGGCTGTCTCGCAGCACAATAGACAAAATATTGTTCTGCTGAATCCATTCCTGTGGGAGACAAACGCATGTACAGCTAATGTGAAGATATAGATTTGAATCAAAAACTTTACTTCCATTACCTCTAAGGCCTTCACATACCTAAATAATACAGCAAGTTTTTGTTCGCTTAATATATTCAATGATAATAACTGGAGAATGTTTCAAGCTTTGTCATGCAAACTATTCGGTTAAGTGCTACAGCATGACTTACTGCCATGCGTTCTGCTGTCAGCCACTCTTCCTCTTCAGGATTGCCATGACGATGTGTGTAGTAGGAAACACTTGAAATCACCTTGTTCACTTCATTTAGTGCATTCATTTTACCATTAAAAGAAGAAATCTGCAATAACCTGTAACAAAAAAGGTCAATGATCAAGAAAAATCATTTCATATGCTGCATAATGTCTAGTTTTAGCTGATGTTCAGCTCACCTAAGTATCATTTTTAACCTAAATATCTCTAAATTCTTCACTGTTTCCTCTTGTCCTGGTACTCGGGAAGCCAGGCTCTTCAAAGATTTGATTATCATAGACAGGGCATCGTTTTTGGCTTCGTTCTTTGCTTCCTTTTTCAATTCCTCATCTGTGAGGTTTTCTAGAAACTGGGGAACCATTTCTATGATGGGAAGGAAGTACTTCTTCACTGTGTGCAAAGTGAGAAACTCATAGCACTGTCCAAAAGGCCTGCAAAACAAACAAGTAAACCAAACCTTATTAAACTAAATTCCAGGTTACAGGCAAATAAGTTAAATATTCTTCGCTGTTCTTACTTAATGAGTGCAGCAATGATCTGAACATTCAGAGCTTGGCCACTCATGAATCGATCATGCAGGATTTGAAACCCGTTTAACGTGCCAAATTTGTTTACTAAATCCACCAACCAGCCCTGCAGGAAACAAATAAACACCAAAACACAATAAAACACTGAAATTAAAGCAGATTCATAAACAGGTAATTGATGCATAAGACATCCGTGGATTTAACTTCATAAATTTAACATACAGGTTAAAATTTATATGAATGCATAAGAAAAAAAGAGAGTATATTTTAGGTGACGCGTGACTAGTCATCATTTTCTTTTTAAGCTTAACTATATCAAAACACTGATTTTATTAACAAGTTTCAATAATTCATAAATTAATTTCATGAATTAAAGACATCATTAAAGTCTGGCACAAACACCCACTCACCTTCGGAGAGCGAGGGTCAGGTGGACGGGCAAAAAGCTCATCCTCAGCTAGCTGAACCCCAGCAGGCACCGACTCAGAGGGCCGAGTGCCATTGTAGATGTGGAACTTACAGTGGGGGTTGGTGGCCATCGCCAAGAGTTCTAGCAGAGGGAACCAGTCCTGAGAGAGCTTGGTCACACACAGCTCCACCAGTCGGTGGGCATTATTAATGATGCACCGCTGCCGAGAGAATGAGACACAGATCGACATGTGAGGCCAAACACATACCATCCTAAAAGTAATTTGTGGCTTAAAAATAGACTGAAATGCAACCATAGTTGATGCACTTCGATTTACGTTGAGAAGGAAGTCTTAAAATGTAAAAAAAAAAAAAAAAAAAAAAAAAATCTATATTTGCAGTGGCATTGAAGCTGATCCGAGAGCAGCCTTGGAAGAGCTAAAACAAGCCTCATACGAGAGCGATGACTCAGCGCTGTGTCCTAATACTGCCTCTGTTTTACTGAAAGGAGCTCTTTGATCAAAGCTTTGGCATTTCAATCAAACAGCCAAATTAGCTGAAGGTAACCAAAATAAACATTGTTTCTTCACAGTCGCCCAAAGTAGTAATCAATACTTGAGGGGACAGACCTGACGCCAAACGGTTAGTGACAAAATGTGCAGCTGAAATGAAAGGAGTGATGAAAATGGCACCATCAAACAAGTTGCAGGACTTACGTGGATCTCAAATTTCCATCCACTAACAGCTTCATCTGTCAGTATTTTTGTAAAGGATATTGTCAAGCCATCTCTGAAAAACCTCTGGCATGCTTCACACTTGACATCAAGTCCTGGAGACAGAAATGAAAGAGCAACCTATCAGAACCTGACATTTACACAGGCTGAAGAATTCCTTCAAGAGCAAAAGTGAAAGCTTAAGATGATGCAGATAAAGGTAATAGTGCTTCTGCCACTACTCAGCAGAACAATTGATGGAAACAGCAGGAATATTAAATGATGAATAAGACCTAAAAATAAAGCATTACCTTTTTTACAAAGATCTATAGCAGCTTCAAGAAGAACTTCTAATTCACCCTTTGGCAAAACTGGAACGACCCAGCGAGGCCTGTACATACAAAAATAAAAAACATAATTAATCAACATAATACATCACTGATAAGACACAGATGTGTAATCTCACTAAATAAATGTCATTTAATCAGTTTCCTTGTAGTTCATCTCCAGTGCTCCTGATTTAATTCTAAACATAATTAGACCAAATATAGGATACGAGCCCTTACCTGTTGATCATGTCATCCAGCTTGGCCAGTTCAGTGTGGGGGAAAGCTGGCTCCTCCTCCTCCAGGGGAGTGGAACTGCCCCCCTGACCCTGGTCATCTGGTGGGCTCACTGGGGAGTTCTCGTTGGATGAGTTGGGAGAGGATGTCTGCAATGCAAACAGTTCACAGGTTTAGAAAGTATGTGATATGAAAATAACATTCAGGGTCATAACTATAAATATGGAGAATAATATTAAGTGGCCTCATAAAACAAAGTCTGCCACACAGGCTGTAAATGATGACATGAAAAGATATTCATAACATTTAATTTCAGTAAAACATTGTATTTAAGAATATATACATATATATATATATATATATATATATATATATATATATATATATATAGCTGTCAAATAAATGCAGTTTTATTTATTTTTTTACTCTGAAGTTAGAAAAAAGTCTCACGTTTCCACAAAAATCTATACTATTTATCAGGTTATTTGATGCCAAGTTAGCATCTGAGACTAGTCATAGTAAGATCAGGGTAAAATCAGTTTTAAAAAGATAGGCAAATCTATTAATAATGATAAGCCATAGACAAACAGCATAAATAATAGACAAATAATATCTGAGATTAAAAGAAAATTCTAGACATTCTCCTGTTAACACTTTATGTGGTATACCTGACAGTAAAAAACAAGAAAGCCACACTCAAGAAATGTAAACCACCTTAATGACTTGTGTATCTTAGTGACGGGATAATCCTTCAAATAAGCAGGCATAAAGTATGTATCCATGTAAGGGATTAAAAGAATGAAAGAAAGCGTAAGAAAGATAAAGCAGCTTTAAGATGCTCCGAGTCAGTTTCCTGTGCCGTGTCAATGGATGCATGTGAGCTGGAGCTCTGCATGTAGAGCTGAATGGAGCCTGCAGAACTTGGGAAATGTGGGGGTGTGCTGGAAAAGGCTCCTTCTGCTTGGCTGACCTACATAGCCAGTTTGCTTCTCATGTCTAGGTGCTACACATTTCTAACCAACTGGTGTGCTTTTCTCTGCCAGGCATCTCATCCTCATTGATTCCTGCCTTTTAACTCTTTCCCCGCAATTGATAAGTTATCACATCTTTTAAAAGAAAACATTTCCCCGCCATTGACAAGTTTTTACGGCTTTTCGTGTTTTCACTGTTATATACTCAGGGGCACTATTACACATCTTCTGAACGAGTACAAAACCTCCTGAACAAAACACACACATGAACAGGACGGAAAAACAGCGATCTCTTATGCAAACAGATGCATATGAAAAATAATGCGATCATCAGCAATAGACAGTATATAAATGAAAACGGTATAATGTTACATGTTAGCAAATTCACACTTGACATCATTTACTACACAGAGCCTTAGATCACTGACAATTAGGCAATATTGCTTCCATAATCGCAGATCGAATCGCCTGCGATAATAAGCGCAATATTGCATAGCTTGGCAGTTAAAGGGTTAGTTCACCCAAATATTAAAATTATGTCATTAATGACTCACCCTCATGTCGTTCCAAACCCATAAGACCTCCATTCATCTTCGGAACACAGTTTAAGATATTTTAGATTTAGTCTGAGATAGGGATGGGCGATATCTTATCTTTTGCGATATACCAGTAAAAATTCTCCCCACGATAAGAATTAGTCTTCCCGCGATAATAATGATAAAATCTAGTTGTTGACATATATCTGTGTGCGACTGTGTGGAGTGATGTTTAGGAAGGCGAACATGAAATTGAGCAGCTCCTTCTACAATCTGAAACAGGTTTGGATAACACTGTACAGTGCGACAAAAATCGGTCTGAGCCTTGAATAAATGTACTACAGTAGCACGTGTGCAATACAGTTTTACATGTGTATGAGTCGGTTACAAACCTGTTGTCCAACAAAGATATTATTCATTGACGTGCTTTTTCTCCATGTTAACTTCATAACATAGTCGAGTGTTTGAAATAACTTATTTTTGAGATCAGATGTGCTTTCGTATCAGAATAAGGCAGAAATCATACTATTTTATAGCCTTATATACAGTGATAAAGGCTATGTCGATTACCATTGCATTATAAATACACTTTACAAATACCCAAGATTGCTTGAAGAACACAGACCATGTATTTTGTGCAATCGCATGTTTATTGTCTTCAGGTTTCCTCAGTAAAGATTTCTCTATCTGCGTTTTATTTAGTTACAGCGATCACTGGATACCTCTGTCCATATTAGTTATTTCCTGAAGCATTACTTCTACTATGCATATGTGGAGTTTCTGCACAAGGGCGCCCTCCGGCTTCCAGCATGTATTAAACAGTCGTGTGTACTGCTCACAACACCCTATTTTGGGTAAAATACTTTTCTCTAAAAAAAAAACAAAAAAAAACCAGGATTCCCTAAATTATCGTCATTGATATCGTTATCGCAATAAATATCAGAAATTATCATGATACATTTTAAAGCCCATATCGCCCATCCCTAGTCCGAGAGCTTTCTGTCCCTCCATTGAAAATGTCTGTACGGTATACTGTCCATGTCCAGAAAGGTAATAAAAACATCATCCAAGTTATTACCTTTCTGGACATGGACAGTATACCGTACATACATTTTCAATGGAGGGACAGAAAGCTCTCGGACTAAATCTAAAATATCTTAAACTGTGTTCCGAAGATGGGTTTGGATCGACATGAGGGTGAGTCATTAATGACATAATTTTAATATTTGAGTGAACTAACCCTTTAACTACAGCTCTGTGTAGTAAATTGCTGCTCCATCTGAAAGTAGGTGATGGAGATTTACTACTAATCACACAACCGGCTTTATTGACAAGATGCGCATGACAACTGCATGCGATTAACTGCACAGCCCTACATGCTTGTTTGACATGATAACCAATGAACTTTCTTCTCTCATCAAGGACACATGGTTGAGCCTATATTTACCAAAGTTGTTGATGAAAAAGTATACAAAAATGGACTATATTAAAATATCTCCATTTATTGGGTGAACTATCCCTTTCATTTCTCACTGAGCTAGACTTTTGACTATCTGCATAATGTATGGTCAACTTTTCAGCATTTCCTGTACTGCCCAATTAGAAAGGAAGAACGATCTAAGAGTAATACAAAAGCAAACAATGTGTGGTTGGTCATTTAGTGGCAGGTAAACCTGAAATTAAGGATATTACAATATGACGCCAGACAGCAATAAAGTAATTCAAAAAACGATGCTGCAGAACGCTGTGAACTGTCAGACAACAGTGAAAAACAAAACCATGGAAAATGTGTGCAGTTTTTTGTGATCAAAGAGTCTAAAGTACTGGTCATTTCACAGACATAACTAAGAAAATACTTAAAACTCCTTGATTTTGGTAGTATACAAGGTTAATATTGATACAATAATAGGAATGTTAAAGGGTTAGTTCACCCAAATATTAAAATTATGTCATTAATGACTCACCCTCATGTCGTTCCAAACCCGTAAGACCTCTTCAGTTCTCTCTTCACAGCAGTTCAGTCAGTGTACTGTTTGAGTAAATGAATTACTCCGGGATATTGGTTTATTTTGACTCAGAGGGAGTGTCAGCCATGTTAAAAAAAGTTAACAGCTTAAGTCATTTGTGGATTAATGCTTATTGTAGATGCGAACCGTTTCAAACGATTCAGATCGATTTGGTGAAGTGGTTCAAGAAGATCCGGTTACATCGAGAGATTCGTTCGCGAACCGGATATCACTACACTGCAGTGTTGTGAACGCGCTCACAACAGACCCGGGAGAGAAGACAATGCTGAATAAAGTCGCAGTTTTTGCTATTTTTGGACCAAAATGTATTTTCGATGCTTCAAAAAATTCTAACGGACCCTCTGATGTCACATGGACTACTTTGAAGATGTTTTTATTACCTTTCTGGACATGGACAGTATACCGTACATACATTTTCAATGGAGGAACAGAAAGCTCTCGGACTAAATCTAAAATATCTTAAACTGTGTTCCGACGATGAACGTCTTACGGGTTTGGAACGACATGAGGGTGAGTCATTAATGACATAATTTTCATTTTTGGGTGAACTAACCCTTTAAATTCAATTAATAGAAACAATCTAGAAGTAAGCTCATGTTTATCTCTTAACCAAAAGCCTTGAGTGCAACCATAAAAAATATTTATATATTTTGTGATATGATACAGGACAGGTGATTTATTTTTATTTTTTTTGGGTTCTTCCTGCAGTTACCTAATAACATTTTCCTCTGTTGACATCTGTTCCTTCCAGGGCAGAGCACAATTACAGAAACACATTAGCATCCATGGAGTCTGCAATTTTTTTTTTTTTCGATCGAACTAAGTCAGCTGTCAAAATGGATCAGATGTGGTTTGAAGAACATAGCAGCACACTGCAAGGACACTGCATACCTTATTGATACCTTCTCTACGGCGACAGTTTGACTTCAGTAACAGCAAAAAAGCAGTTATGTTTCAACAGGGATCAGAATGGTAAACTCAAAATGGAGCACTGACCTGGTTCTGGGGCAGGGGTGGCTGGGACTGGCCATCCGGAGCCTGGCCCTGACCATCATTCCCTCCCACAGGGGAGCCACGGGTCGTGGCCGTCATACTCGACACGGGGCAGATCTTTGCAATCTTGTCTGCTTATGTCGCTGGCACACCAGAAGAAATCAGTTTCTCCTTAGGAGCGACGGAGAACCGGCACACTTCTAAAAGTGAAAGCACCACCTGGGGGACTGGATAAGTTGCAGAGACCATTGCATAACCTGAAAAATAAAGAGACTAACATCAGAATCTTTGAAACACAGCTTGTGACAAATGATTTTACATGACTTTCATGATTACTGCACACAAAAAATTTTTTTTAACCATTTTATAGAGACTACACTTACAAAGAGCCCATGAAATATTTTAGAGACGAGTATAACAAGAAATACATTTTATTAATATTTTAATCATTTCCATGCTATGTCCAGGCTTAGACCTCATATGTTTTTATAATAAAATCAATGTGAACGTACTTCCTTTTCTAACATTTTTCCTAGTGACCAGAAAAAAAAAAGGGGCGGTATTTGATTTTATCTATCGGGAATTGGATTGTGAAAAGTAGGTGTTGCAAATCGGAAGAGAGCTAGATCAAAGGTGAGAACTAAAACAAGGTCTAAATAACTTTTTGGCTATTGGTTGTCACAGTAAGGCCTAAGTGACATCAGCCAAAAAGGAAAAGGAGGAGCAAGTTTTCAAAATCACAAAGACAAGAAATTTCCTTTGGAACACCATGCACTGATGAATCTTGTACAACAAGACAAGAGTATGTGCATTAAAAAAATAAACAGTGCCATTTTGAGTTTAAATTCAGGCTTACATTTAACTATTCACAAATCTCTTTATCACGCCATTTGTATATATGTAAATTATTTAGCATAAGATATTTAACATTTTATATGTTCACAGAGTTCAAATTAGTTTGCTCCTAAAACTGAAAGTCTTGCCATTTTGCATATTTATTGCACAGACATGGTAGCACAGATTCGCTTTTCAGAAACAACGTTCAATTTCAAAATGACAGTTTTAATGAAGATTCTTGAAGATCCATTTCTAGTGGCCTTATTTGCTCATATACTGCATAACAATCACTACAAAACTACAAGATATATAGTTCAAAACATATAGCAGAGGTTTTACTTATATAGTGCATGTTATGCGTCCCAGGAGGATGCTGCTGGCTAGTGCAAAATGCATTAAATCATAGCATACAAAACAGGTACATAAATACAAAGCCAAGTAAAGGAAAGCAGTACAGA